>NC_057783.1:4029599-4329599 GCF_014825855.1 Bombus pyrosoma
TAATATGAGCTGGTCCAGATCCGCACGCTAGCAGTGTTACTCTATAACTGAAAAACCCTGAAGCCAACGTCGCCTTTCGACTGTTTATGGCCTGCCTTCGTCGCAGTCTTTTGTCTATGCGCTGTCGATGGCTTCAATGCTTTAGAAAGCTAAAAAGACCAGATGTAGAGTTTTCTTAAAGGCAGTGACCTTCAACAGTCCTAACAGCAATCTATTCAAATTTTTCTAACATACACATGTAATATACAAAGCTCAAGGAAATTCAATTCCTCATATTTTGATACGTCATTGTAAACACGGCATTTATACTTATAAAAGAAGCTACACGAACATACGCGATCATCGATGTTTTTAGTTGACCACTCTGTTTAGCTACGCTATATCTCCGCAACGTAATTATTCATCACCCTAATATCGGTGCAACGAGTCGAAGCACCGGCTAATAACACGTTTTTTTTCGTACAATGTTTACACGAGCTGAGCTTGCGTGTCCGTTTCGTCGATTTGATGGAAACGATGCCCGCGATGACATAACCGTCGTTGCGGTCTGATCGTTGGTCGATGATAATAATGACGGCCTTGGACTTGCTCGCGGGATCTCGATTGTACTCATTACTGATCGAAACGCACGATTATCGACATCGATTCACCGGTGCACGACAAATGAGGCATTTGCATAATCAGGACAGAAAAGATAGAAACGATCGATCGATGTTCGGAGAATCGTAAGATTATTTGCATCGTCGAGATCTGATAACGATGGCACGAAGAGTAAGAAATCTGAGAATCACGTGCATTTGCGTAGTCGTAGAAGCGCGATCATAGAAATTCGATCTTCTATCGCAGTTTTAACGAGCATTCGTTATTCCACAGTTGTAAAGTCTCGTGACTGGTGACACTTGGCTGTGTAATTATTTCGCAAGGACGGACCTGATACCACTAAGATTAACTTTGTTATTTTTTTTATCGTAGATTATTAAGTTTGATGTATCTGATCGATGTAGCTGACACGGATACTCAAGGCGTTTACGATTAACGCTTCGCTCAGATTAGCGCAGCTACCTGGTTCGAGCAACTTGAGTTGAACATAAAACTTACTTACCAATGATGATAGTTTTTCAAGTTTATACGCATGTCGTTGTCGATTGATTCACTTGACTTTAAGTACATACTCTGAGCACATTTTATTAATAGGAATTTACTATTTTACTTCATTTGAAATATACCTTTTCAAGCCTCAAACGAAGTTGAGGTCCTCTCAACAATGTAGGCAATGTCAATTTTCTAATTTAAGTTAATTTTATTTGTAACTATGTTTACGATTATGATTTACGTTTCACTTCTTTTCCTCTTATTTTCTATTGGGTATTCACTTTGTCACTTGATCAATCTGAATAAAGGAAATTTAATTAATTTCAAATTTCTATGTAATATCTGCTTATTGGATTAACGCCATTTGCACGTTTTATTTTTCTTCTACACAACTCGGACTAATTTGACTCGGACAATTTTTCCGACGCGGTAATTATTTGTCATTAAAAAAGAAGAACTGGTAAATGGTCGATCAATGTTTCTCTCTGTTTCTCGATGGAGCAAACAGGGTTATCGGGAAGACTCGCAGACTGTGAGTCTGTTCCGATTCCATGTTATCATCGGTTTATTATTAAAAAGAAGAATGTACGAGTGTAATTCATTTGTCGGCGATAAGTTTTACAGAAGTCTCAGTGGCCTGATTATCGCTGATGAAAAGCGTATCATTTGATCTACCATTTCTTAGATAATATGTATACTTTCTCCCTTCGTTATAAGATAAACATCTTATTTTCATTCGCAGTTACTTTCGTAATTTACAACGAACTGAATTGATTTCAACGATTCCTTCGATCAGACAGACAACATTTCCTTGACCAAAGATAATCGTGGAAATTTGTATTCCATCCTGTCAATTGATCATTTATGCGCGTCGCGTTCAGGTTTCGCGTAAAAATGTTGAATAGAAATTTCATCATTGCGCGCGTTCGTAAACTGCACTTTCTGTGTACATATTTTGCTGTCCCCACACGTACCTTGGATCAAGATCATTGTCAAATCGAAGAGGGAGAAAGATCATTAAACCGAGATTAGCGTGGCCCGAGGGAGCGGTTTATTCTTCGGCATCGATAATAACGAAAAGAAATAGAACGTGTTTTGCACGCTGAAGACGCGACAGTTGAACGTAGAAAGGGTTCAAAAGTTATCGACACGCTTTGTTTATTGCTACCGTTATCAAGCAGGCCGCAAAAGCGTGTTCGAGTTATCTTATTCATTTTTCACGATAACGCTTGCGAATGCACGAAGGGTTTTTTTTCCTTGGACGTCAATAATCGTGTGAAAAAACATTGCTCACGAGGTATGATTATAGAAGTAGGAGAAAATACGAGATAAAAGTCATAAATCTGGTATAGGTGAGTCATATGTCGGCGATACCTTTTTTCTCAGCAAATAGAAACGCGGATACATTACCAGGCTGGCTGTTTAATCTTTCTCATTGTCCAAGGAATTGTTAATTAGACTTATCCTATTAGATTAAGCGGTGTTGCCTATGTTCGATCATGCTACACGCATAAACGTATATGCATTTTATCCTGGAACTTATTTTCTAGAGTCGAGAAAATCATTGCGTTCGATTTCTCTTCCTCTTCTTAAAAACCTAATCATTGGCGTCCGTGAAGCAAATAACGTTGAAAATCCTCTGGGTTAAAGATTATCGCAAGGGATTGACTATGTAAACAAGTATGATTCGTCAAACAAGGGCCAGCTAAACAGGAAGGAAGGGACGATGATTGGACAAACGATCTTGTCCAAAATGCAATCGTATGCACTGTTGAAGCATCACGAGAAGGTAATTCTCATTGCTCGGCCATGTGACTGGCATTAACTAATTCAGTGCTCTAATATGCCGGCATGGGGTCGTGAACCCATGGGACATCCGTGGTGACAGTTGTCAAGACCTCTGCTGACACGATGGATCGACTAATCTTCTGCGAATCTACCGCGAACCTTGAATTTTCGATATTTTTATTGGAAAAATTGCACGTGTTATGTTAAAGAATCGATGAAGGCTATTTATTTTAGTAAGGATAATTATTTTTTACATTGAAACGGAATAAGTGTTTTCTTATCTCGTCTAAATTATAATGGATCATTTTTTAGCAACTATACTTGATAAGAAGAATGTTACAATTATTTGCGAACGTCAATTCTCAAGAAGAAAAATAAGTGTTTAAATTATGGCAGATTATTTCTTTTAGAAGAATAATAAAGAAACTGTATTATTTCTAGTGATTTAAAGCATATATCTGTTTCTTCTTTTTTGTTTTTCTAGCATTGCAGATAACATCGTTCAAACATAGTGTTAAATACATGGTATTAAGCCAATTTCTATGCTCCTAAGGCCACGAGGTTTCCTAATGGGCGAATTATCTAATTATTCCCGCAATGAATTTCGTAAGAATGGAACGTTCCTTTCATACTAACGAAAAATCGGACAATGGCCATTGGTCCATAGAGGAACAAAACGGAGAGGGAATTACGCAAAACAGGGAAATAATTTTCACGAAGAGGTATAAAAATGTCTTGAGAAAATTACGAGCGGTTGCGGCTCGACTTAATGGACTACGTTTGTTCTTTGTAGGATCAAAATGATTGCTTTACAAGTAACCGAACTATTAACGCGTTCCATTGAAGTTCATTTCAGTTTGCAACAAAGTTAAAATCCAGACATTTTCTGCTTATTGTTTATTCACGTTTTCTGTTTATTTACGTATATTATACAAAGCTGCTGTGAACAACAAATATGCTAAGTTGTTAATATGTTAAATCATTTATGTACATTGTACAAGGTAAAGAAGTGCATTGAGAATATTACATTGTTAAAGAAAATTCATGCTACTTGGTATAAGTGGTTTCCTAAATGACTTCGTTCATTATTCATCCTCAGTAATTACACATACATTATGCATACATTTTTATTTATAGACGTTTAGATGGTTATTGTTTAGAATAGATTACATTAATTTATCGCTTTTTCAAGCTAGTTCCCATTGTTGTATAAATAACAATGCTACGAAAAGAAGATTTTAACCTCCATTGATTTTTTTGTTGAATAGGTATTACGATGAACGAGGACTCTAACTTCTTTCATAACGAAGTTTCAAATTTCTTATATTCATTTACGAATAGAATTAATTATCACCTGCGTCACTGAATCTTCTAAAATTTCTCTATGTGATAATTTTGCAATAACGAAGGACATCGATAGATGCCTTTATCCTATAATAAATCAACAACCGAATATTCTAGATTGGAAAGTTTATCCGTACGATTGCCTGTTGCTCGATGTTTCGTTAATACTTTAGCACCGCATTTTTTACGAAAGTCTTACGTGATTCACGTTTGATTTGACAGTGATGTGATAATTCATCTTCCTTCGATGGAATATTGAAACTGCACTACGCTAGGCGCAGCTGGTGTCCGGTTATTCTTCATTTCTAAAAATAAAATACCGAGATTCACAGCTTCTTATTCTCGAGAATTCGTAAAATCCGCGGATCGAGCTCATAAAACGAAACGCAAACAGCCTATTTTGGTGCGATGCGAAGAAAAATTAAGGTACGCGTACATTTTTACATTTTACTTTCGTTCAGATAACTCTGCATACTCTCGTGACCAGATACCATTTGATAAAGGGTAAGGTAGTTGATCGTTCAGTTAATAATAGATAATGTTTATCGGTTGGTGAATATCAAATAGTAAATCTTCTGTTTCACTCGAAGTTCAATAATTGCTACTCCGGTGTTGACGCACTCCTTCGTCTAGACAAATTTACCGAGTCGGCAATCCTTTCCGGTCCATTATCTGCTATCTCTTTGCTTTTCGGGATAAACACACGAATTTACGGCTCGATGTGCTCATAAGCAAGTAACGTAGCCCGAGCGATAAATACGAACAATTTGCCACGGTACTTCGTTCATCGTTCATCTGTATCCATCGAAAATCTCGTCTGGTAAAAGCTCGACTTTCGTAGCGAAAGGTACGTGTTCATTTCATTCAAATCTACGAAGATTGCCTTCTCAATTTTATCTTTAATATTAAAGTAGAATAATGGAAATCGAAGGTTTCTTAACGATCAACGAATGAAAATAGTTTGTCTTCTAAATAAAAATAAATATCGTGAAAGTGGTGCATAGAACCGAAAACAGGCTGTATAAAGCAGAAGAGAGAGAGTCATCGATCGGAGCTTGGTGCCGGCATAGGATAAGACAGTCATTCATCAAATTACGCGGTAATTTTGATCAATGATAACTGGTGACTTTGAAGGCAGCTTCCTACGAGCCCTCGTCGAGGGAAGTGGCCAATTGCCGTGTATGGCCACCGTACAGTCGCCACTAGAAATACAACCGATAAGACTTCGAAGCTTTCGTTTCTCTTTCCCTCTCTCTCTCTCTTTCTCTCTTTCTCCCTTTCTCTCTCTGATACGAAAAACGCCTTAATCGTCGTGTCAGTGCTTCGGTGACCTAAATCTTCGCTCTTATTGAAATTCCAAACTTTTGTGAAACGTGCAAAAATCAATACTTTGTAATCAAGCCACACACCTGTACCTCGAATCTTTCATCTTTTATCTCCTAAAAGGATACATTTTTTGTAGAAGTACAAAAATCTGACGATATTCGATATGTCAATCGACACGTTGGAAAGTTTTACAAGTAGATGAATTGCACGATAGGGTCCGTCTAGTTTCCAGTCGAATGAAATTCTTGCGTAAAGATTTGTTTCGAGGCGTGGAAGAAAAATGGCGATCGCGAGTGTCCCCGCAGCGATGCCGCAGAAGTGTCCGCGACAATAGACAGCGCCGATATATCGCGGGGGAAATTCGCGAGCGTAGCGCGACGACGACGTCGACAACAGTCCGAGCGAGGCTAATGAGTCAGTAAATTGAACCAGCCTAGGCCCTCCCATCTGAGGCCCGCACGCTGGTTCTCTCTTCTCATTGTCAGTGTGACTCATTGGCTTCGTGTGCGACGGTTCGGCCTACGGATTCAATTGCTTTAAACGCTTCTTTTTGCCAATTTTTGCTTCCGCCCGCGTAGTGTCAGTGTCAGTGTCACACGGACTCTCTGAAGACGATTCGAGAAAGTCGCCCCTTGGAGAATAACGTTTCTGCCCTTTCCAGTCAATTTTGCATTCTACACGCGCGAAACAACTTCACTAACAGAACGAAGAATCCTCTATGGACGACAGATGCGACCGAACGTGTACACGGAAGGTCGACGAATCTACATTTTCTTCGTGTCTCGACTCCGATG
Organism: Bombus pyrosoma; assembly: GCF_014825855.1. NCBI lineage: Eukaryota > Metazoa > Arthropoda > Insecta > Hymenoptera > Apidae > Bombus > Bombus pyrosoma. The sequence continues at coordinate 4,035,944 of NC_057783.1, forward strand.
TATACCCTCGACCAGGCAACGATGATTCCTCGGCGTGAATATTCTCGGTTATCTATCGGCCCATAGTTCTCTTGAAAGCTTTCCGACTTTCCTGTTCGTCGTTTCGATAAATTCCCTGGATCATATCTGTCATTCTCGAGAATGATTTTCACGGTTTTCACGCGATTACGTAATCCCTCTGGCTCGAGGAATTTCAAGCTCGGAGCAGCGCTCTGAGTGACAGGAAATTTATTGCGACCGATACTATTATCGACTCGCGACAAAAGACAATTGTAACCTCTTTCTCGGTCAGATTAGTCGTCGAGTTCCGAAGGAACGTATAAACGATGGCGAATCAGGCAACGAAGAAGGAGCTCCGGGAGGAGACCCTTCATTATCATCCAGACGGTAGCGAAGAGGAAGTGGACAAAGAATGGGAGGAATTTACCAGGCTGATGGCGAAATTACGAGAAAATCGCCGAAACAGGCCGCACAGGTATCCAGCCGTTTATCTTTCCTTCGACTGTTTTCATGAAATTGCGCGGACATTGAAAATCCACGTATACACGTAGAGTTCGAGCAGATTTCAGATATAATTCGCCTACCTCTCCTCGCTATGGGGTCCCTTCTTCTTTCGTGTTCTCTAATTCGGAATATTTTATTTTCTTTTTGTTAGACCTTCGCAAGCTTTTTATCCGTGTCCTCCGCCAAATGCGGACGAGGAGCAGCAGGATTTCGATCCCTTCGATTACATTAATACGATTGTAAGCGATCTCCCTGACTGATTCGTTTAATGCATCGTGGCGATGTTACTTATGCATGCGTAGAGAAGAGAGAAAATGTACTTCGCGTGTAGGAGCATTAATAAAACTCTTCCTTGTCGATTTAAGTTCGTCGATCACATTGCATGAATCGCATTCTTCATTCAATATTGTACAGTTTTCCTGTACAAAATAAGTACTATTTCTATACGTCGATGTTGTTTAAACGTTCGCGGTTCTTCGCAGCTTTCGCTGGCGCGTCACGCTTTTTCCATAATGGTACGCCGCTTTGACTGCTTCGCATTGTCAAAAAAGAAATTCCATCGAATCTGAAATAAGAATTTGGCAGGAATGTCGCGTGGAACGCGATGCCATTGAACCAGTGCCGGACAGATTTATAATTAAACCGTGTTCGTTGCTAGCAGACGAATCCCAGACGATTTAGGCGCCTGCCAATATCTCGAATTGCCTGCAAATGCGCGATGTGCTCACCACACAACCGTTCGATTGTTTTATTTTACCGACACCGTTTGTAATCGTCACCATAATTCTCCACGCTTGCCATTCACGTTTCTTGAAGTCTCGTAATTATATTTTTCTATTTAAGATAGTGCTCGTAAAGATTCTTCAGAAATATGAAACGTTAATACGAATTTACATATACCACCGCGCGTAATTATTCGAACGATTTCAAGAGTTAATTGATATCGCTTGGAATATTTAGATTTGAGATAGATACGATTGCAATCAGTCATCGGTATAACAAAAATATTGTCCATTAATGGCGAGAGACATTCTTATTATGCAACAAAATTGAAATGAAATGTAAGACATTTATCGTTCGAATGCTAACGAGTAGACTGGTGATGTTCACGCATCGATGGAAAATTTAATGTTGCAAAGTGCACATATATGCGATGCGTGCAAGAATATAAATACAGTAGGCGAAACAAATCTCTGTTCAAGTTCACCATTTCTTTAATTATGTTCATAAAGATGTGAAACTGCGTAAACATCCTACATCAAAACACAAATGAATTATGGAAGCAAATACCCGTTTTCAGCGATACAATATATCTTTGCGATCGCTTTAAGATTTCTTTTTTCTTGAATTCTTACGCTGGCGTGGACGGTAGCGCGACCTTTGAACGGTTGCCAAGTGGGCGAGAGACTACATTTTAAATAAACGTTTCGTGAGAGCAGTTTGCAATAACGGGTCACGATCCCTGTCAGCTCTGCCGTGCGACATCCGTCGATGCTACCACGAACCACGGTCTCTTTTTCCCTGCCAAACGTACCATCCCTACCAGACAGTTTCTTGCCCAAAAGCTTCACTCATGCGGTACACCGTCGTCTCACGTGACAAATCTCTGACAAATTTACCGCACAGCCTGAAACAGGTTTCACAAATGTCAATAAAATGTCAGATTCGCGGGAGTCGATGGTGCGTGCACGCGGTCTGACCTTGACACGAAATCTGCATCACGGGACTGCTACCATCACCCGCAAGTCCATCGCGTGCACCTCCACGAAATTAGATGTGCGAAGACGCGAGGATACCAACACTCGGAGCTTCTTCTCCGGACGCTTTGGAGATGATAGAAAATCATCAAAATTATTAATCTTCTTCGATTTTTTAAGGGAGAATACTTACATAAAAATTCATTGCGTGATACGCATTTATCGATGTTTTAAATGGGAAGATATTGAAGCTCGGAGTTCCGTCTTTCGGCATTTTGAATATAGTAGATAATCGTCAAGATTAGTAATTTGCCCATTGTGCTTCTTTTCCAATTCTTTTGAGATATGTAACAATCCACCGTGAAATACGCATTTAGTGGAGTTAGAAATTAGAATTCCAAAGACGCGAGGATGTTAATGTTCAGAATTCTTTTCTCGATATTTTTTAGAGTTCGTAGCTAATCGTCGAGATTAGTATATTGTTCGTTATTCTTTTCTTCCGGTTCTTTTCAGATATATAATAATTCATTGCGTAATAAAAAATTATACGAAGACGACGTTGAAAATCGTTAAATCACTCATTGTTCTTTTTTATTCTTTTGCGCGTTTGCTCTGGATCGTTATTATGTTCGATGCGAGAATCGTGTATTGACGTGCATGTTCAATTGGTTGCATCGATTTTCATCGACATATTATATAATTGCTAATTCAAGGAAGAATACTCTTGTAAGAATTGAAAGACTCAATTCCCTTTTACACAACTTGCGACTAGTAGTTTCTAAAAAACTTTAGTCTTTTATCAATCACGGTTAATGTTGTTGAATCGCTATAGTTACATTCATTTCTGATTCTCTGGCGTTCAATAATTTGCGTGAAATCCTGATGATTTCGCGTAAGCGCGTCTCAATCAGGTGATATCCTACAAACGGAAAAGGGTACGCCGACCATTGCAACGACGTCTTTCTAAGCAATGCCTTTATCTGCATGAATGAGCGCTTAAGGACTCGTTACGTTTATCCGACATGCGTGACCAGCGTGCAGATCTACTCACGTGACATACAGGTTCGATTCTACACGCGTACAGACCGCTGCATTTCGACCTGTATGCACACATCACGCACACACTCGTCGTTTTCCTCTGGTATGCAGATGCACTGTTTCCGGGTGCAGTGTCTGCATCGCTTCGTTGCACTGGATTTTCCACGATTTCGATGGGAATCGGCTATTCATTCTATCGAACGAATAGTTTTTTTCTATTGAATTTTTAAATAAAGCGAGAATATCGCATGATGATATTTAATTGGATCTAATTGTAGAAAAATTACGCTTGAATAATGTATATACTTGAATAATGTATATACGCGAGCCTTTCAACAAGCTAAAACATTCAATTCATCAATATTTTTACTCGGATACACGATCAGTGGTCTGTCTATTCTCAAAGAAGAAATAATCTACTTTTATAAGTTTATTTATCGTCAGATAACGTAAATGAACTCGATTGTTACATCATCGCTCAACTGCAAATATTTATGTATTAATGAGATATCGGAAGACACAAAAATACTCAAAATAATATATAAAAGCATATAAAATATCCATGGTATATCATAAAACATAAATTCACGCGTATATATAAAATATATAGTCGTATAGCATAGGAATATAAATTCATATAAATACTCGTACTCTAATCATCATATTTCTCTAATTTACAATTTATCGAGTAGTTGCTCGATATATGGAGTTATTCGTCAAGTGATGTAGCTTCTGAGTGGGTCAATATGTATGCTAAAGATTATGTTTATTTGCTCGATGAAAATTTAACTGTTGCCAATTTTCATGGGTCATCGACGATAATTTTAGCTATATTTTATTGACCAAACGTTGACAGAAACGAATCGATCGCGCTATATCGGATACTCGAGAATCATAGCCGGCGCGAATTTTGTTTGTTGAGCGATAGTACAATAAGACGAGTCACATGCGTTGGAAATGTGTCACGTCGGAAACGCTACAATAAGCGGGGGCGTTTATCACTTTGTCGAGACAATTACTTTCAGGAGTTGTGCCAGTCGGTGAGCCTCTTTCTGGAAACGGCTCTCGGATGCTTTTGTAAACGGGGAACCGAATTGTATCTCGCGTGAAGCAATGAAGAATGACGCGAATAACTGTACGCGGACGAATACCGATGCAACTCTAAAAATACGAATTAGAGTAAATTGTAATTGCGTGTCTTAAAATTAGATTCTAAAATTACGGGCAGGCCATTAGAGACTCAAACTCCAAGGCGACTTGAAGATAATTTAGTAATAAATACGGTACCGTGACCCTAAAAGATGAAGGTAGCCTCATTAAAAACCTACTTAATCCTCTGGACTCCCAAAAAACCAGACTGAAATTTATAATTTCAATTATCGCTTTTAGGGAAGGATTCTTATCGGTTCGACGTTCGTCGTGGAATCAAGCAATTAATTGTATCGTGAATTCATTACGTACAATTAATAAAATTGGGTTAGCGGCTGACTGCCCAGTGGAACGTGGTTGTCGTCAAATTCATGCATAGGATAGCTCAGGTGTCGACTATATTTCAATCCACAGATCATTCTGCCTCTATTACAGGGTCCTTTTTCTACGCGTTACACCTCTACGGTCTATCTTATGTAAAACAAACGCAATATTGTCTTGGCGCGATAAAATAAGAATACAGTTTAACCCCTTGCCATATGATAACGATTCGCGCTCGTGACACGGATTAAAGATCAAATACGACGAAGGCTATACTTGTAGTACACGCAGTTGTATATTTTACGATTATGAATTACCGAGTGTATGTTGCATATGTTTAACGCGTATAAGTTTAACATTGATATTCGTGCGTATATATAACTTTTCTGGTAGACATTTCTCATATTTTGACATGTGTTATCTATTCTAAAGCAATTGCTCTTATTAATTATAATCCCACCTTTTAAATTAAAGTATATCAAAGTATTTTCCATATTAATTACCTTTAAAACTTTCTTTTGCAAGGTAACTGAAAAGAATTACAATTAGACCATTGATTCTTATCCATTTAAAGGAAATTTGAAGATGCCAAGGTATATAAAATATGCAAGATAGAGTATCTTGGTAGATAAGAGAAGTCTCTTTAATTAATCTGAAAAATTTCAATCTGGATAAGTGTAATTCGTCGTTCACCCCACGAATCTAAAATCTAGAAAATTTATTTTTCCAATGGCTGAACAATATTTTTACAAGAAACGATCAGATGTATGCTACTTGCAAGTTGTTTTAATGCAACACGTGCGTAGTAGAAGAAGTAGTAATGATTGTTACATAACACGTAATCAGGCGTAGGATTCGTAGTAAGCCGAATAGCAAATCGCGGGTTATTTCTGTCCGGTTTTCGACGATCCAAGAGGTTTCCAAACGTTCGATAAACACGGGGCGTGTTGGACTTTTTCGACGATTGCGAAACCCATTTTCGAAGACACGAGGAATGGATTTCGTTTTTCGATTCGTTATGGGGAAATAGGATCGGTCAGTTAAGGCCGTTTAATGGTTAATGGACAATAGAGCGCAGCGTCGTTGATCGACGTTGGCCGCCGCTAAAAATAAGGATTTTGACTGTTGCCAAATTTCAACAAATATCGCGACTCATGTTCAAATCGGAAAACAGGTTCAGTTGTCGTTCGTCCGCAAATTCGCGTGCACGCTCTCGTCGGGAATTCGGCATATTTCGAACGTCCACAGAGACTTCTTAGAACCAGTTGAACGGCTATCAATAGTGAAAATATTCCCGTTTCGTCGATGGAAAATATTTCGCGATTGAATTTCGATGTGCTGAAACGCACTCTAAAGATCATCGAAGTCGACGATATAAAGAGAGAGGATTTGAAAGTTGAAAAGGAGGATTAGAATAAAATTGTGAATAAATTCTAGACACCGAGATCGCATATAAAGATATTTTCTGGTAATTAGCGAAACTCGTTTGACTCGTCTGTTTCTGGTTATTCGTTAAAGACACAGATCATTAATCATATGGGACTCGCGAACGAAAGAAAAACAATAGGAACGTGACGAATGACTCGTACGAAGCCTCTAATATCGATGGTAACCTGCGAAATGCTGCGAAATTCTACCAACTGCGAATTAAAATATCTTAATACGCCAAGGTTGGATAGAATAGGCGTTCCTCGTGGCCTACATTATTTCCTCGGTCTATCGTGTAACAAGTAGATCCTGGCAATCGCTTAAGGAAGGAAACAATAAAATCGTAATGGCCTGTTTACAGTAAGTTGTCGCCAGAAATACCGGATATCGAAGTTTGCCAAGAGGTGAAGTGCGAACAATCACGGAACCAGAATAGCCGGCTACAATTAGTAGATCTTCAGCGACTTAATGAATTGAAGTCGCGAAGAATCGATCGAAGAGAGAGATCGCTAGATAAATTAAACAGTTTATCAGATCGACTTGACAAGCGGAGAAGATGTACGATCGGTTGCCAGTGACCCGTAAATCTTTTCTGTATTCGAAGAACGCTTGGTCCGTGACTTAATCGGTCGATCTATCGAAGAACTCTGCGTCCCTTCCATTCAGAGCCAGCTCGAAGCTTTCAGTGACATTTCATCCAGTTTTCATGCCGGCTTTCGTTCTGAACAGAGCCTATTTCGTCTGTAACGATAATTATCTTGTAAGTCAGAAATATTTGACGAGATTTTCCCCCTTGTATCAAAAAACTAAGGCAAATTGTACCAACTAATGCACCGAGTGTTCTCCACCTCCGTTGATCTTTCCCAATATCGGTATATAACGCTGATACGTCTTATCTTCTCGATCACTAATCAAGGTCATCGAACCGCGTGTAATCTGATTTTCTCCGTGTTTCGTTTGAAATTGTTTTCACGCATTGTCTATTTTTAAACGAGGTCTAGGATCGCGACATTTCATTCGTCACGAATGTTTTACAATGTTCTCGTACAATTCGCGGTGGTTCGTCGTGTTTTCTACGATTCCAGAGTTTGAATCGCCCCAGTCTTTAAGTCTTTACCTACAAATTAATTTCTTCGTTGTTTTCCTTTTGATTTTCACCTGTAACACATTCAGATATTACCGTAGTTGTAACAGTTATTTATATTGCAAAAGGATATAAAATTCACGCTTGCATAAGTGTATTTTTTTCTTATGAATTAGCGCACGATAACACGTTATCTTCATCGCTATTAGTAATCTTGTCGTTCACGTACGATCACTATCATTGATGAATATTGATATTTTTTCTTGTCAAATGATACGCAGATTAATATCTCCTAAAAGCGCATCGTTCATACTATCTAATATTTTTTACAACGATTCTCATTTTCTATTCAATCGCTTGATTTGCGAAAAACCAGCTTGCGCACGATATTTACAATTTTGTTAGCTTGTATATAGGAAGAGTGTATTTTGAATAAACAAGCATGATAATAGCACGTAAACAGTGGTAACGACAGCTCAGATAAATCACTACTGAAGATGACTTTTCCAAATGGATCAAAGCTACAAAATCCCCAATTCGCGTCGTGAATATTAAATCGATCGAAGACAATCAGGTGGATTTCATCAATTAGACAATCATTCGTCGTTTCGCTGGTTCGATCGTGAAGTTTCCAAAATTCACGACCCAGTGTCGTGATCGATGATGAAATTTGTTTGAAGTAAAAAGTTCTCCAATATATCCGAGTACTTCGTAGTCGCTCGTAGATTCTGTGAAAATTAATCTATTACGAGTAAATAGCTCGATCAAAGGTTCTTTAATTGGTAGACAATCGTGGACACTGAATATTTGGTATGTATAGCACTTTATTTACAAATCTTACTTCATTCGTCGTAAAAGATATATTGCATCGTGTTTTCTCAGAACCTTGATAACATTCATATCGATGATGCGTAAATTTTGTTTAAAAAATGTCGATAACATATTGTCTCGCTGTCGGTGTGGAAATTCTGTTAAAAAAAAAAATGAGAAGTTCGAAAAGAGAAAAAAGCTCAGAGTCGATGAAAGATGGTGCTGCGTTTAGATGTATGGTCGCTACACGAAAGACCTGGGTGAGTACGCAAAAGAAGAGGCACGAAAGCTGAAGTACCACGACAAAGCGCGGCGAAAGTATGACAAGACTAGAGCGGAGGATCTACGAAAGTCGAGGAGAGGACCACTATGCAGGAAGTTGCTCGCATTATTGGCCTTCGCCTGGAAGCACACTGGAGCTAGATTAGGCGAAGACTGGGTCTTCTTGGCTCTTCTTGGTATAATCATGGCGCTTATCAGTTACGCCATGGACCGTGGCATTTCTATGTGCAACAACGGTCAGTTGAATAAAAAGAATTAATTCTTTCGATCTCTAGCTTCGATAGAATTTCGAAATTTAAAAAAGTAGAGAAAACCAGGAATTGTGGTTTTGAAAGAAACATGTCTCGGTAAAGTCAATTTAATTCTTGCGATCTCTAGTCCCGATAGATTATCGAAATTAAAAAAAGATACGAATCAACGAATGCGGTTTTGGAAGAAAAAGTCTATTATAACCAAGGAATAGTTCTTTTTTCCTTTTTTTTATGTACAAGTAATTTTCTATGTTGAAACTAGCCATTAACTTTTTTTCTCAGAAAATTCAATCTATTTCAAAGCTTTGCAATTTTCTATGCCATTAACTTACACGCGTCTATTCTGATAAATCAATTCGATGTACGATAAAATCAAGGTTTCGTTAACCGTATCCTTCTTCCACCAGCCAGGATATGGCTTTATCAGGACCTGACGCATCATCCAGCGCTTCAATATCTCGCCTGGGTGTCTTTGCCAGTTTGCTTGATTCTCTTTAGCGCCGGATTCGTGCACATCGTTGCACCACAGAGCATAGGATCAGGCATTCCAGAGATGAAGACGATTCTACGCGGAGTGGCCTTGAAGGAGTACCTGACCTTTCGTACTCTTGTAGCGAAGGTTAGAAACAAGATTCGATTTCCATTGAAATTTATCATTACCGCTATACGTTCCCTTTTAACCGACTGACCATTTCCGAATTTGATTAGATATTTTCATTTCTTTTGATTAGAAATTTGATTAGAAAATTTAACGCTTTTGTGAGACGACAATTGCTGACTTAGTCACTAAAAAATAGTTTCGCAGAAGACGCGTTAATTTAAATGTTGTAATTAAGTCATTTTCAGTCCATGTGTATAGTACAATTTCAACAAAAATGACTTATTTCTTGATTTTCGATGAGGTTGGACCTTTCTTATTTGTAGAGTAGATATATCGAAAGTATAAAACGTATGATATAACAAAAGAAATAAGTTTACCATAAAGATGTGCACATCACGGCATCACAATATCTCCTATTGAAATAAGCAACAACACTTCATATAAGATAATACGACATAATTAAGATACATAAATAAAATCCTCACGAAGATTCCCAATCACTGTATTAAATCCTCAATCTCCTGGATTGAACAATAATCTGATATTCAATAAATTCCTATATATTCATCGAATTCCTATTTTCCTTGAAGCTTCTGCTCTGCATGTTTTCGAGCGTCGGTGTAGAGCCACCGTAATGTCTAACAGGTGATAGGTCTGACTGCCACATTGGGCTCTGGTTTACCGCTGGGCAAGGAAGGTCCTTTCGTGCACATCGCTAGTATCGTGGCCACGCTTTTATCCAAATTGGTCACCAGTTTCCAAGGAATCTACGAGAACGAGAGCAGAAACTGTGAGATGCTCGCAGCAGCCTGCGCTGTTGGAGTTGCCGCCTGTTTCGCAGCACCGATCGGTGGAGTTCTCTTCAGCATCGAAGTAACCACCGTGTATTTCGCCGTTCGAAATTACTGGAGAGGATTCTTCGCAGCCGTATGCGGCGCCACGATGTTTAGATTGCTCGCGATCTGGTTTCAACGAGAGGAAACGATTACCGCGATGTTCGCAACGAATTTTACTATGGACTTCCCCTTCGATCCTCAGGAATTGTTCGTATTTGCCTTGATTGGTGTTGGCAGCGGTCTAGGAGGTGCTTTCTACGTCTGGTTGCATAGACAGTATGTGATCTTCATGAGGAAGAACAAGAGTATGAACAGCTTCCTGCAGAAAAAGTGAGTGATTTCTTATTGAGACGTTTCTGACGAAGATTTGAGATACAGTAATGCTTTGTTAACTGGACGTGAATTAGGACTTCATTTTCTTAATTATCGAGGATGGTACCAGGATCTAGTATCATTCGTGATTATTAGTACCGTACAGCTTTTATACTTTACTTCGCTTCTGCTATAAATGCTAAGAAGATGCTAGCTGCTACTGTTGATATTATACGTACAATTCTTCGGAACATTGATCACTGTCTTGAGTACATTACTGGTTAGAAATTTTCATTCTTCGATTGAAATTAATCTGAGAAACTGGTGAGGATAAAGATAGCCAGTTAACGAAGCAAAATTCCGTCTAGTTAACTATATTAGTACTTAAATGACGGCAATCCAAGTATCGTTCACGGTTTCACAAAATTATTCCAGTCGCTTCTTGTATCCTGGAATCGTCTCCCTGATCGTGTCCTCCGTGTCTTTTCCCCTGGGACTAGGCCAGTTCATGGCCGGTGATTTAAACACCCACGATCAAGTTTACGGTCTGTTCACCAATTTCACTTGGACCAAACAAGAATTAGGAGTAGAAGAAATGAACATGGTTAAACATTGGTCTACCATATATACTGATGTGTTCATCGGTTTAATTAGTTTCGTTGCATTCACGGTAAAATATCCTTAGCTAAATAAACTCGTCGCGTCTTTAGAAGAAGTTCGGAATGAAATTAAGAGCTTCGTTTTCAGTTCATCTTTTCGATCATAAGTTCCACGGTTCCCGTGCCATCGGGAATCTTCATCCCCGTGTTCAAAATCGGTGCTGCATTAGGCAGAGCTGTGGGTGAAGCCATGGCTCTATGGTTCCCCAATGGTGTTCGTTATGGTGGTATCATAACTCCTATCGTACCAGGTAATTTGGAATTTTCCCAATAAAACTAGAAGTTTTTTAACTATCCGGCCGCGGGCGATCTTTTATATTTTTCTGTACAAAATCGCATCCTATAGGTTTATCACAAGGGGATTTTTAATGCAGTAGGAGCAAGAGTCAGAATAAACGATGAAAAAGGAGATAGTTTTTTTTCTATTAACCTACATCTTACAAACAGCATGATTCACCGAAATTAACAGAATATGTATGCAAATCGTGATTTCGACATCGTCCGCGACTGGAGCATTGAAAATTAGAAGCTCGAATGAAAGAAATTGTTCTTCAGGAGGCTACGCCACCGTTGGAGCAGCTGCATTTTCCGGTGCTGTGACCCATACAATCTCCGTGAGTGTTATCGTGTTTGAGATGACTGGCCAGATTACTCACATTGTTCCTATAATGATCGCCGTGCTGATCAGCAACGCCATCGCTGCGCTTCTTCAACCCAGCATATACGACAGTATCATTCTGATTAAGAAGCTGCCATACTTACCAGATCTACTACCTTCCAGTTCAGGTAAATCCTTAATAATCTTTTGCTAAATCCTCTGCGACCTTGGCAACTTAAATCTATATATTTCTGAACTTTGCTCTTACTATTTTTAACAAGCTTCCCAAAGGAAGTTCCATAAGGAGGTAATACATTTGTTAAATATTATCTCTCTATATGAATCAGGATTTAAGAAAAAAAATTAGTACAAAAAAATCTTGTGTGCTATAGGCATGTACAATGTGTACGTCGAAGACTTTATGGTTCGTGATGTGAAGAATATTTGGCACGGAATTACCTATCAGAAATTAAAGGAAATTTTAAAAGAAAACCGCAAGTTACGTGGATTTCCTCTGGTCGATAATCCTGATTCTATGATTCTGCTTGGATCTATTCAAAGGTTGGAATTAATCAAACTGATTGAGAAACATATAGGACGAGAGAGGAGGCTGCAGGTAGTCATCGTAGTATGTTATTTCTAGAAATAATTAATTCTAAGTTACCGTCGGTAAGATCTGTGGATTTGAATTTTCCATTCAGGTGGCTCAGAAATGGCACAAAGAGGCCGAGGAGAGAGCTCGAGAAGAAATGGAACGTCAGTTAAGGGACCAGGAAAGAACAAGGAGACCGTCCAGGTTCGAAGTGATCCCAGCACCAGATATTCTTAAGATGCAGAGGCAAAGTGTTAACGATCTAACAATGTCTCCAAACAACGCTGCCGCTCCTGACCATGTAAGTCACGCCTACTCGACGTCCAATGGTCACGCATAATTGTGTACATTTACTCAATTAACTACGTGTGCTGGTCACCATGCAGCTCCTTCTTCTCGTTTCACCGTACCTCTCGCGTGTTATTTTTCAGCACACTTACCATTCCCCGGTATTTGGGTCACAACCGAAGAAATCGATCTTGAAGAAAACCAATTCCTTCACGTTGAAAGGATTCAGCCCACTAGTCAGCCCCGCCGTTACTCCTTATACCACTGTAACTGGTGCGGAGAGCAGGTAAGAGGAATTACCTTTATATTTACAGAATGAGAAAACGAAAATAAACAAATTTAAATTGGCTAAACTAGTCAAATCTGAATTTTCTTTGCTCGTGCGTAATTCATTTAACTAAAATATTATTCGTGCCCGTTGTGACATAGCCCACAAAGAAAAAATATGCCTTTCTCGTTTCTTAACACATTGTTGCAATTTCAGAATACGCCTTGCCTTCGAGGCGATTTTTCGCAAGTCAGCCACCTTGCAAGATGTGGATCCAGATCCAGAGATCGGGTCTGGAGGTGCTATCAGGCGTGACAGTCAAGACGTACCTCCTCATACCCCGATGCTGGCACCGAGCCCCGCCACTTCGAAGAAAGTACAACTGGTAAATCTATATATTCTTCTTGACTATCCACGTCTGAATAGACATAACGTAATTTCTATGTAATGAAATAATTTCTGTATATGATCAGCCTCGCGAGAGGGTAATAGACATGTCAGCAGAGGATCAAAAACGGTGGGAAGAAAGTGAAATGATGTTGGAGGTCGACTTCTCGAGGTGTCACATCGATCCAGCACCGTTCCAATTGGTTGAGCGAACGTCTTTGTTGAAAGTCCACAGTCTATTCAGCATGGTCGGAGTGAATCATGCTTACGTGACGGCTATTGGAAGACTGGTTGGGGTTGTAGGATTGAAAGAGGTTTGTCTGTTAATCACAGAAACATTGTGTTTATTCCTTCCATTGACTTTAAATAATCTTTTCTTTTGTTGTTGTTCAAAGCTAAGGAAAGCGATAGAAGACGCAAACGCTGGAATTTTGCCCATGCACTCGGAATCTCATATAGGCGTCTCGACATCCAGTATCGCGAAGAGCGAAACGGACACGGAAAGCAAGAACGTCAGCACGATGAACTCTATCGCTTCCGTTGATTGCGAGAAAGTTGAAAAAGTCTGAGTGAAAGAGGGAGAAAAGGAGTGAAAGACGTGGGAGAGAATGAGCGAGAGAGAGATAAGTAGAAGCAAAAATGTGATAGTCGTATTGTCAGGATCGGCAATATGACCCGAACGAGAGACGTGTTTTCCTTTTATTTTTCTTTTTTTAATAAAATATTCCCTTTCTTCCGTGAGCGTAGAACACTCCCCGTGAAGTTCGAGCAACAAGTCATACTCCTAGCCGCTTGCGTAGTTACGCTCGCTTTTGAACATCTCTCGTACTTAATCTCGGGACAAGACCATCGTGCAGGGCGAACAATTCTCAAGGCTTTCCACAACGTGACAGGCGTTCGATATCGAACGTGTCGTCCTGTATTAAACTTGAAAATTTGTAAACGATTTGGCAATTGTTGCTTGTGGTTTTCTCTGCGCGTAGAAGGAAGCTTTCGGTACCGAAGATTCATATCAGGGTCTGTCAAATTTTCCTGCTTTCTTTTCTTTTAACTGAATTCCTTTTTGCACGCGTGATTCCTTTTCCGATTATCCTATAATCATGTAGAAACAGAGAAAGGGAGAGAGTGAGAATTACCACATGCGTATTTGAGAATGAATGGTTGTGACACGTTAATATAACTCTTTGACTTGGTGATATCAGTGCTCAGAGGAACATCCTCCTGTCCAATGGCTTGGACGCGAACCATGCCTTGTTGAAATGTCGAAGCTTCTCGAGAACTATGTATGTATTTTAAAACGTGGTGCTCCAATGAATCCCGACGAGTGGTTTCGCCTTTTAAGAAATATGCTGTGAATCGCGTGTCTGTATTTAGTGGCCAGCAACGCGAGTCATAAACGTGATCACTAATGTATTATGTTTTAAGGAACCGGGCATACTCTATAACTTGTGACAAGCGTGATTTTATCGAGTTAATTATTTAAGAAAGCATTCGTGGCTCGCGTTAAGTGCTCTTGTAGTATCTAATTTTATGACTATGGTTGTGCCAACCCTATTTATTGTAATCTTTAACTCTAAGTACATGGAACTTATTAAGTCATGATAAGTCTATTCGCACGAACGTGCCCGAGAGGATCTTCTAAAAGATTTGATTAAATTTTGAGGTACTGTGCGCATAGATTATTTTTACGAATTAAGATCAACTTATTCGCCTTGCTGCTCTGTTATATTGTACCAAAGGACATACAGACAGCCTAAATCGATATCTTCGTTGCCAGAATTTATTTGTTTCAGTTGATTAGACACCCGACGAAGAGATATCGCGTTTATGACAGTAGATTATTTTAACAAGAACGTAGCGTAATTTAAAACGATGTCTTAATTAATCGTTGTAAAGGTATCTAGGACCAGAAACTGAATGTTCTGTGAATTGATACGACGGACCGGATATTTGTGGATATTAATTTAAGGACAATGTTTGAGTAGGGCATTTTACATTCCATCTGACAAATATTCTCACGATGCATCCCATTTTATTGTAAATTTATTTGCGTTACACGTCATCGAAGCTTTATGCAAAACACTAATCGCCAAATATAAGTACATTGTACAATCGGGAGAAGACATTAAATAATTTATTATATTATATACATATTGTGCAGTTAATATTCTTCTTAATATCGCAGTTTGCAGTTTGCAGTTTGCAGTTTGCAAAAGGAACATTCTAATTCCGAAGCTACTAATAAAGCAATAATCAAGCCAACAAAATGGAAATAACTGAAAAATATAAATATGATGTGACAAAGATATATCAACTGTTTGATATAATACATGTCACATAACGTCCAAATCATTTCCATCAATGAGTCAAAGATCCGATATCCATCTCTTGAAAACCCCAGTTTATTTTACTTGTCCAAGGTAAACCAACCATGTAAGCATTTTGGCACAGGGCCAGGAGTATCGAAGATGGCTCTTGCGATTTCTGTAAGAGTCACGCTGTCTAGAATCAGCAATCCAACGCGTGTCTCTTTATCAGACCACACAATGGAACTGATAACCACGCCATCGTCCTCGTTCTGAAATATTGAGATAGATATGTAAATCAAATTATTTATAGAATAGTCATTTACTTATAGAATATCTTTTTTCGATTCTTTATAATCTCTACTCTTTCAGACATCATAGAAATTTCAGGATTTCAGATCTCTAGATCTCTTACCTTGCCATTAGGATCCGGCACAAAAATCGGTTCACTTGGATAAACGTTTTTTTCGCACCAAGTTTTCCTTGTTTTTTCCAAGATATCTACCTTGATGATCTATAAAAGAATATTTTTCATACCAGTAATTGTAACGTAATATACCAAAGTTTATACAAAAAGTAAGATTAGACGATATGTACCGTTCCGGGATTATCCAAGTCCACGTCACTAGAAATAGCATAAAAGTACCGATACTCTCTTCCAAGACAGGAGTCGTAATTAAGACGTGGCGTTTCACAGCCCAGATCGCAAAGAAGTTCTGGTTTTACAAAGATACTACCATTGGCGAGCTTATGAGCGGTTGCTTTTCGTTGAAGAATATTCTTATAATCATTCTTTTTGCCCTTGTTAGCCTCCTCGTCATTTGTCGACGTTTCAACGAACTCTGAACTAGATTTACTTTGACATCTGACAGAGTTGTCTTGGAAAGACTCCAGACCTTGGTTCACCGTTTTTGTGGTGATCAAATTATATTCTAATGGTACATCCGACCGTGGACGTTTCATCGGTAATACGAACCTCAAAGGTCTGCCCCGAAACATTTTGGCATAGTCAGGGTTCTTGTGCAAATTCTGTAATCATTCAAAAACATGCATCTGGGATCCATTACCGTCCTTGAACTAACTTCATCAAAATTATATATCACCTTCATTGCATCGACAAATAGACAATCTAACATCTTGGCATCGCGATAGCAGCAGATGTCCAGTACCACGTAATCACGATCACGTGTTTCGAATTGATTGATGATATGGAGATAAAAGAATGCCTCTGAAATAAACGTCCTCTCCAACAATCCAGTCTCTCTCGAAACCACGTGTATAAGAGTCTGTCACGATAAAAAGAAAATATATTTCTTCACGGTCTTCTATTAAAAATTAAGAGAATTCTTTTACAGACTTGACTTACGTTCTCCTTCTCGTACCACTTCAAAGCTGCGCGCATTGGTTGTTGTTTCATTTTGCAGGATACAACGGTGGTCAGAGACACTGCTAATGGTTGTTCTATGATAATGAAATAGTTTTCAGTGATACCAAAGGTGTGCATGTAAGAAGGATTCAGTAACCATCGAGATGGGATACTGGCGACGATGATGGCTTGGTCGAACATAGATAATTCCTTCTCCTCTTCTGAATCATCTGAATAAATTAATTAAGAAGACATTATTTTACCAATGGTTACCAGTCTGCGGATTTTTATGCATTTATGAACAATCGAACGATGCAAAGATATACAAAAATGTATAAAATATCCAAAATAAGAGTACTCGTTGTGATATACAGTAAGCGAAACAAATTTCTGCTTCGACTTCATTCCTTCAGTTGAATTCATTGAAATATGAATTTGCATAAATATCCACGTTTTAATTATTAGCTAGAAATTCAGGGTAACTCTAACCAATGATCATTTGATTGGGTGAAAAGCATACGACATTGTATAGAGGTCCTCTTGGCGTCACGCTCAGTCCCAAATTATAAACGGTGCCATCGTTCATTACGTGAGGGTGAGATGTATGGTTCACAACTCCAACGTAATCTGACACGTTTACCTGCGATCATTAAATCGACGAATAAAATTACTCACGGGCGATCACGATCATAATCGTGCAACCATCATACAGTCATCATAAAGTGAATTATAAAGCAATGCGAATATACATGCATAAGAATCACTACCTTGCCTGTAGTTTCCAAAGTTTTTGGATCGATACGATGAATCACAGTCGTTTCCGTAAATGTGTAATACTCATCACCAAAGGGGTATACAGATATCATAGAATTGTCAGAGTCATCTTCAGGTTTGAATACCGCTGCGACCCTAAACAAAATTTTATCAATACCTATGTTCTTTGAATATCATAATTTATTAATGTCTTATTTGAATCATTTGGTACCTTTGGAAAATACTTCTGCAAGGATCTGGTACTGCTTTCGTGCCAAATTCAGTAACCACTATCCTTTGGGCAGCATTGTTCTTCTTGTACACGTCTGTCTGAACGAATCTGCATTGGTACGTCACTTTCCCATTAGCAATTGCGAATCTATTTTTTCCAGAAGATTTACGAAATTATTTGAATTATACTTTAAAGATTTCCACGTTTCGTGGATGCAGTATGAACGTTACGTGAGGCTTCCGACCTCAGATTATAATCGATAACAATCAGCTATTATTGCTTCGTTAATGCCATGAAGATTTTTTTCAAGGTCTGGGTTACGTATTAAAGTCGAATAGTTATGTAAACTGTATATTTTAAAAAATAATTTCTATCACTAAGAAGCTGTTGCAAACGTTATTAGACTTTTTGAAACTAATATCTCAATCTATTAAAGTTTCTTCTACCACAAAAACATACCGATGCAATAAAGCTGAGCTATCAAACAGATGATTGAAGCTGTATTCTCCAACTTGCAAGCTACCCGGTCCGTTCCTCAACAAAGTTCCTTTCAGCCAACTTGGTATCTTCCCTATCACTTCGCCAATTATGGGTTCGATCACTTCCTTCTTGCAAGATCTCATCCAGACAGACGCGTCGCAATTTGGAAAATAATTCGTCTTCTCTTCCTCCAATTCGTTCTCACTGGTCTTCAGACGGTCTTCGACATCGTACAACTAAGATTGAAGTTATATGAGATGAATTTTTTTACTGCGTTTAAAGTTCAAGCTCTTGCAGCTGCTGTTGTTCAAAACAGTTTAAAATTCATTCGAAACTTTAAAGATATTTTCACAGTAGAAACTGTATACTCGTGGGAACTTTTGACAGCGTTAATCATGTTGAAAGACAAGCTTGAAATAAAGTAACAATTTAACGAGACCCTGGTGCGGTGATAGATTAACTTAGACGAGGACTTACTCGAAACGATGTCTTGGACAATTTCATTCGTTTCCTGCATAACAGATCGTCGAGTCCGTGCAGTTTTACGGAAGAAAAATTATTTTCCGATCGCGATCTATTAAACGTAGACGATTTCATAATAACTTTCGCGGATACTAATCCAAGTTAATCCGACAGAAATAAAAGGCTAAGAGCGTACATGAACTTTTTCCACGGTCACAGATTATTTTTAATCAATTTTGAGGGGCACGTATCGGTACTTCAGCGTTAAGTCTCATCCTCTTCATTTTCGTCTGATTCTCTCGTCAACGGGTCTAGGATCGCTGACAAAATCTGATAGACTCGTTTGTGGGTGAAATCCATCGTTTCTCTCGGGGCTTCGACGAACGAATGACATTGTTCCGATAATCTGCTGACCTTAAAATGTAGTTTCTCCCGTGATCCAATTACCAGCACCGGTTGCTCGAAGCCCCACGATCAGTCACGTGTACTTCACCCTTGCCCAACTCCTGGCAATCCTTTGGCGCACGTGGTTAATTGACACGTGACATCTTTCTCACCAATTACGAATCACCAAATGGAAGATTCGTTACGATTCGTTTTAAAATTAAAGTGGAACGATTAATGAAATCAAAAGGAGTATATCTCGATTTTATGTATTTATTTATTTCAAAATGTATATTTTTTATTAGTCATGTAGAAAGTGTTAGTAATTTATGTTATCGGCGATCATTTGTAACGATAAAGTAGATTCTGCGGTTTGCTGCTAGATGGCAATCGGGCTGAAATCCATGTTACGTATAGATTCTTAAAATTAGTGCATGAGTCGTAGATAAAATATAATTTATGTCAAGGAGCTCGCTCACATTGGAATATTCATGAATCGGGAACTACGCGAATAGAAACAGAGTTTTTTTTCGATCCTGAATATGGTAACTATTCTCCTGTGTAGAAATAATCGCTTAATAGATTAGATATGTGTTCTCCATCGAGGAAGTTGTTTTCTCACAAATAGGCAAGAAATTCTTCGGGAAAATGTCTTGACCGCATGAAATATCTCGCATGTTTAATTTACGTCAAATCATAAACAGAAATATCGCTTTCCATATTATCGTATTAAGTTTAATAACAGTTTACTGATATTCTTCATTGTGTACTCGTGACTTTTAATTAATATGTACGATATACATATACAGTGATAGATGATTCGATAATGAAGATATATATTCTTTGTAGATATAGCGATATAGAGACGTAGCGTAATATCACGAGAGGAAGCCATTTCCGGACAAGTAAATTATGCCTAATTTTTATCGGATACTTTTTAGCATATGCGCAGCTGTGTATATTTATCATTTGTCATAAAACACTAACAATTGATATTTAACGAATATGATTAAGCATTATTTCATAAAGTAAATCATAAACATTTCAAGGAGAAAGTGGCATATATCTTTTCTTCAATTTATTTTGTAAATTCTAACAATGGATGAAGTTCAAAAGATAATAATTTTTAGCAAGAACTTAGATTAATAGTTCCTAAAATTAGCAATACAAAGCATGCGTGGAAATGATATACGTGATATACGTAATCAATTTTGAGCACTACTAAGCGTTTCCCTCTTACTTGAAGTAATTTTTATTTTTCCTATCTATAAATTAAGCTTGCGCTGCGTTTCTATATCCCTGAATCCGTGGTATTCTATCTAACTTTGTCGTGAACGTTCATGAATCAACCGTGAGAAACGCGTGACCGATTTGATGCAACCATCTTTTTCGACAGGTAACACTATCAACGTCTCTATTACCGGAAACAAGGTGGCGATGCTGCAGTCCAGAACAGATGGCTTCTCTAGAACAATTGAGTTCTTAAGGAACTCTGACATCCTGCGTCGCGTTCTTGTGACAAACTTCGTGCAAATTTTATTCCATTGGCTGAATGCCGATCATTTTGTTACTTTTGGCCTCACGCCAATATTATTCGCGGAACTAGTTGTGGTTAAGTAAAATGTTACCATCAGAAATGTTCGTCAATATATTTTTCAGGCGTTCGTTCGGAACCTTCTCCTCTCTGGTATATTTCTCATTATTGAATTATTAATTTTTGATGTTATAAATGATAATCATATATCAAACTTAACTTCCATTGAAAATCCATATACAGCGATGAACGAAAGCATTTTACGAGAAAAGCTAACCTATGTTAATCTTAACTTTTGTCCATCGCTGTAAATTTTTAATTCGTTTATCACTTGATATACGATATCTTTTAGGAATATTGGGGAAAGAGAAAGACAAAACAATTTAATTTGTTGTTACCAGTTATTACTAGCAACTTTCTTTACGATTTATAATTGGTAGTCAACAAGACGCAATGAAGTCACAATGATTCTAAGCCACCACCTAAGAGTTAATTTATTCTGTGACCATCTTTTCAATATCGCCAGTCGTTTCTCTCAGGAATTAGCATTCTATGCGTATGCATGTAGTCGCATGTGTTTGCAGCTGAGTCTTGTTCGTCTTTAGACAGAAATATCAACGATGCAGTAAGATAGTAGTTGGTTAAATAGTAATTAAAGGCTGATATCAAAATCTTTTTTATGTTAGATCGAGATTTTAGATCAATTTCAAGGATGAACTTCCGCTTTCTGATGAGCACCTGTTTCTCAGATAAGATAATACTTATCCGAATCACGTGCATCATTAAGCAACTAAAGATATGCTTAATGTTTAACTATAATTTATGTATTAGCGGACGACTGCAATTAATCGTTGTATGATCAACGCGATAAAAAAGGTTCAAACAGACTTGATCCCTCGTTCGTTCTACATTTACTCAACTGTATTTTCCTTTCCATCATATTTGAATTTTGTTTTCAGTTAGGTACACAGTAACCATTAATTGAACGAATGAGGAGGAATTTGAGGTATAGAAATCGCTTAAGAATACAAGAGAGAGGGGAAAAGAGATCGAAGGTAACTGTAACGAGGACGAAATAACACGGATGATAGCGTATCGTGATAATCTCTCTCGATCATCGTTGTTTTTGCGTGAACTTAAGAAAGTGTTACTTACATATGTATTGCGTTAGAAAGTTCGAAAAGAGAGTGTAGTCTGTCAATTCGTTATAGAGTAGGATTTTATCATAACAAATGTTTCACTAGTAATATTATTATTAAACGCTACAAATCGAATTCATATTATACGCATTGAACGGAATTTTCCATTTTACAGTCAAACATAATAGCCATCCACAAATGAAAATTGCACTTTCTCCAATAGAATTTATCCTACCAATGACGTCAATCAGTGGAGATAAACAAGAGAAGATAAAAAATATAATAAATAATTATTTTTCAACGTTATTACTTTTTCATAATTATCATTACCAATATGTATATGTAACACGAAATACTAATCAAATCTTTTTAACTGAATAGGATATATGCATCTGGTGCATATTTACGTGTCGGTATCTTGTTTACAGGATTCGAGATATCTACAAGGGAAATTTGGTACGCAGAAGATGCATAAAGTTGATTGGCGCACGCGTCTCGCGTTGAAGCTTGTTTTCTACGTGCTACTGTGCACACTAACCAATGGGTCAAACGTTCTGCATGACACATAGCCTACTGCTCGCCCAAGTTCGCGTCCAAGCAACGATACGTGGAGTTCTGCGTGAAACGATGCACACATGCTCGCACCACGTGCCTGTCACGTGCTCGACGCGAGAGGTATGTCACGTGAATGGTCCGTACCCGCAAACAAAGACAATAAAATCGTATTAGCGCCGTCATACAAACCAACTGTGTAGAAAGCCAATGCAATCGTCTAGAACTTTCATCGACTCTACTTGTAGAAGATCATTGCATAGCTATCGCGAGGCATCTTGTACGTCTGAAAATACATACTGTCCGTGATCTTGAATATCTTCTTTCATCTTGCATGCCGTAATCTACAATCAAACATCTACAACTTTAACATAACATAATGAATCATACTTTTCCCCTGTTTCGTTATTTCATTTTTTAATTAAAAGTAATCGCTTGCGCGTACTAAGACACACGGCGATCATCGTGCTTTTAATTTTATGCGCTCTGTAAATGTGTAGGTCAAGATTAAGATAATGATAGTGGAATATCGATATTTTTACGTGTCAACGGTTCGACTCATTTGGCTACTTTACCTACCTCATATACGGTATATTTGAAAACAAAAAATGATACATATCGTGTAAAATTGATACTTTATGTTTAGTTATGAACAAATGATTCTGGTGTGATTCGAGCGATATATGGTTCGAGAATATTTTATTTGAAATCATCAATTTTCTTGGTTGTCAAACGATTTACGTAATACTCACTACCGTCGTGCTATAATTCTTTTAAACACATTTTAACCACATTTTCTCGTACAGATGCACGGTAACGTATTTAACTGATTACGTAATCTGACTCCCAGTGCTGTTGACTTTATCGATCAACACTTCCACGTGCAGTGGGTACGTAACAAATGTAATAATCCATTCTTCACTTTTACAGGAAATAAGCGGATTATCCGGAACGATCGTCGAATTATCGAAGGTACGAAAAACTGTAAAGAAGCATTACTACTTTAACCAGGTAACATGATATCTAATTAAATGCAAAAGATCGAAAAATGGGGTTATTAGAAAAGGTTTGGGTTAAGACGCTCGAATTAAAACATGTTCATCAACCACTCTGAAACCGTCAACTCTTAGACTTTGTTGAGGTAGATCACAACTTCTTAAAAATAATTTTATCGAAACTGCATGTTCCAAGGATATTTTAATCGAGTATATTATTTGCTCGGTATGCCATCTGCAAATGTTTCGAGCGCCACATGTCATAAAGTCGCTAAAAGAGACATTCAATAAAAGATAGACTTTCGGTAGGAAATAGCAGTCGTCTGCCACCTGTCAACGAAAATAATGAATGCTAACTTTATTTTTAAATCACATAACGTTGTTACAAGAATGAACGTGAGGATTCGCGATTACGTGCCAAACTAATTTGTTCAAATCTTGTTCAAACCTTGTTCAAATCTGGATGAGTAGAGATTGAAGAAAATAAACAACAGATGTTAATCGATAAATATTACTTAACTTACATAACTCTTCGCGAGCACGATGCATGTCTATTTTAAGTTACATTTTGAAATAATTCGTTATATGAACTTGTTCTTGATGTTTACCTCCTGCGATAAAGAGCAAATCGTTACATATTCAGCTCACTGCGTGTTTATTGAGACACGTTGCACCGATAAAAGCTATTATTACCATTCCGCTGTTTTTGTAGAAGTATTTATCAAATATATAAAAATTTTTCATTCTTATAATGACATTTATCACTTTTTGAAATTCATGACACAAATAAGCGGTTTGTGATATATTTTTACTGTATTTTTACTGAAACATTTTTTAACGACAACATTTATGCAACGATTAGATATGATGTTTCATATTTTATACGATCATTTTAAATGCTGAGGATAAATCCTAGTGCAAAGTGCAAGGTTAATATTTGAATTGCAAGTTATGAAAATTAGAAATAGTTCACAGTCTCTTGTGTCCAATTCTATATAACGTAACAAGAGAAAAACATTACCATTTGTATCACTATAATGATAATTATGAAGAATGCATCTCGAAATTCTCACGCGTCGTTCAACATCCTAATCTACACCCATGACGCATGAGCAATTCTATGGAGGCAGATCATATGACAAGACTTTTCCGCATGATTCATTGCCTCCTGTTCGTTGAAAAAGTTCCCGAGAACCACCGCCGTTACAAATACCGTTAAAAACACATTTGAAACGATATTGTTTGATATAATGGTCGAGAAAAACCAAATTTCACACAGGTAATAAAAGAAGAAGATGTTACATGGACAATAACGCTGTTTTATTTATGGTGTTGAATATTCCTGGTTGAAACAAAATAATGATTTATTTATATATGTTAATAACGTTCGATTGTTTTCAAAACTAGACATTGGCAAACATTATTAACATGAGAATCGGCAACAAGTGATAGAACAATCTTACTCTCCTTTCAGAGACGCCAGAGACAATAATCAGGTGTTTCGTTACATAAATACAAAGTAATTTACAAGTTAGTTCAATAATAATACTTCAGTTTAGTAGTAATAGCGATAGCGCTATCTCATATTTCCTATAATCTGAGAATTTTAGATCTAGGAAGTTCAAAATCGTGTTTCCATTTTATAGAGATTTTACTTCTACTTGGATTTTTTATGGTGCTGTTTGTGTTTTCATGTTGCTCTTTTTATTACTGAACCTTCTTTTCTAATGTCCTCGTTACATTTATGTTATAATCTTTCCCTTCTTGGTGTTTTTGTGCTGATCTTTCCATTGCTTTCTTCCAGCATTCATGCACAGTTTTATCTTTTCGTTACTCAAATTTGTCGTATTCCTCTCGTATTCCTCTCGTCATTAAAATCCCTCGGTTAAGGAATATTCTTATTGTCAGTAAAATATAGGCACTTTTCTAAGCCCCAATTTTATGCAGTAATATAAATTCCAGGGAGACATGTATTGTCAAAAGAAAGTCGTTAAATGTTTTATTTTATACGTATATTGTATTTTCGCACGTTCGCGGGGAGACGCGATCTCGAAGAAGCGCGCCAACGGGAGTCGTAAATTCCCGTTACGATTGACCAATCGACGCCACGAATCGTACGATCCCTTATTTCTTCTGGGATAATAAGGGTGATTAATTGAAATAACGCTGCGGTTGACAGGTTATAATATATTTAATCGATCCAACAACTTCGGTGATACAATGGTGAATGCTT
Organism: Bombus pyrosoma; assembly: GCF_014825855.1. Lineage (NCBI taxonomy): Eukaryota > Metazoa > Arthropoda > Insecta > Hymenoptera > Apidae > Bombus > Bombus pyrosoma. Next base: position 4,061,485 of record NC_057783.1, read on the forward strand.
GTACGAACAACGACGTGAGAGTACGACCTGAGACTCTTATGGTATCGTTGCGTTGACTGGATGTATTCAACCGAACACTGGATGATGGCTTGACCAGGTGCGACGTGGTGATGACTGCTTGACCACTTGCTCGATGAATGTTGAACTGGAACTCCCGAGAATTGTACTGGACTCGGAATTGATGAGAAGGAGACTTGGGATGAGAGTTAGAATCCGACTAGAACGAGACTTGACTAAAACTCAGACTGCCGAGCTGCCCTTAAGGTGTCTCGGAGGAAAGTTTGGTGTGGGTGTATCCTTTGACCGAAGAACGCGGATTCGTTATTCACACTTTTCGTCCAGGAAGTGAGGGTAACGATCCGCGATGCCGATTGGTGATGACCCACTCTAATGACCAGAATATGCAGAAGATTCCCACCAACGTAGAGCGGTGGTGGACTTTGCTCCAGATGGGAAAAACAGCCTTTTATGATGGACTTGTTTTGGTTTTTTCCCATCTGATAACTGTTCGCTTTCTCCGTGATTCTTAAGAGCGCTTAATAAACTTAAGGACCTTTCCAAGACCCAGCCATAAACTGCAAATACTTCTCGAATTAGAGAATTCTCCAGACATGCAATTAGACTGGCAACATGTGTGGAGACAATGCGGCTAAAGGCTAATGTCTTTATGGTGGGTCATTGGGTCTATTGAGAATCGGGATGGCTGTAGGTTGACCGTTGGCTGCCAGGTAGCGAGGGATGGCGTGCAAATGTCCTACGCGACGTAACATATATACATATATATTATTTTTATTGCACTAGAGCCGTTAAATAGCCTACAGTCCACAATAGTCAAGTAGTCCGTAGGAACGATTTTAAAGAAAAGTGACCGACTTAATGGCCATGAATTTAAGTACTGAAACTAAGTACTGAATTTAAGTACTAATCGCAAGTATGAATGTCAAGTACTACAGATAATCGAGGTAGTTCTTAGTGTAGAGCAGCTTCGGACATTAGTAACTATAAAAAAAGTGGAAGGCATCTAAATTCTCTAATATTAAGAAGATAATTAAACGAACCTTTTGCAATAAAAATCAAAATCGTAGCTAGAATCTCTAATTTCTTTTTTTCATTTTTCCATAAATTACTTGCATTAACTTTTTAATGAAAGAAATGAAAAATAATTTGTACGGAGAATCTCACTCCTAGGAAAACTCATATAACAAAATTCTATCGATAGAAATAGATCACTTTCACGAGTCAAGAAGGAGAAAATCTCTTCCACAAAAAGAATATCTATTACTATTCGTTCCATCGTTGCGAATAGTACGTTCACAGAAATTCTATAGTGCAAAGATTTGTTACTTTAGAAATTTATCCTTATTAAAATCAGTATTTACTAGAATTCATTATTAAATTTCCTCGGATAGATTTCAAATAATCATTACTTGTCTGAAAACATATTTATTTAACTCTTAGCTACGCATATTATATGCTATCTATAATACAATGTTGTCGGTCATTCTAGCGTTATCATGAATATATCCGGGAGCGAAGAAAGCAAGAACATCCGCTACAGTGACATCACTCGCGATATCCATATTCCTCGTGGTTCGTTCGATAACCATATTTGTATCAAACTACTTTTTATGCGACCTTTCAAAAGCACGTCGGGTCATCATGAGAACTCGCCAGAAATCAACATTTCTATTAATGTCGCTTCTATTGGTCTTGAAAGCCTCGGACAATTTCCGTTTATATACGCGATGGATGTGAGAATATAAACAAGAGTTATCAGGCCTGAACTCGTTAATTAACTCCGTCAGCATAATAGTTTATATAAAAACTATATTGCCTGAAGCGATTGCGCATTTAGTTAATACAAATTCTAATTGAAGGCAAAGTTCGTAGAAGATATAGAACTAAACCTTCAATTAATTAAATGCTCCTTCGTGTGCCGTTCAATTCTCTGTTGTTTTTCTCGTGCTATTAACTCTATTGCGTTTCGTTTGACATCTCGTTACTCATAGCCACTTGTAAACCCTTTTATTTTAATGCGAGCGATTGCTGTTTCTTTAATCATTCAAAAATTATGGAAGGTAATGACAATATAGATTTTTATCTTTGATTCTGTAGGTCTTGTTCTTGAACCATTGAGGGTCTGAACGAATTAAATGTTGAGAATTTACGAGAATTGTCGGCTAACTGCGCCTAACGCATATAATAAACGCCTCTCATATAATAAACTCGTATAACGCATAACATCGTATACTTAAAATACCTATGCTAATAAATAAATAAGAATAAATAAAGAAGAAATTTTCTAATATTAGAATTTTGCTACCTATCAGTTATTGTTCGCTTTTATCCTTTTTTCCACGTGGAATTTCCTCGTGATTTATCTTCCATTTGTTTATTGATTTTAGATCTATCCTACATTTAATAAAAATATCATCATTTATAAATTTTAAATATCCATTCTTTTCCTTCTAAGTTTCTTCTTCTTTAAGGAAACTTATAAAAAAATTCCAGTTATATCTATTCAAAGAGTCGTATTCCAATTGCCAACCGAACATTAATCGACGTAACTATCATTTAATTCATGTCCTAGAGCTCTATACAAGCTTCATTTGACTTTGAAATATAACGCAAGACAATGCTAAATACACAATTTTCATGATTTTAGATTCCTAACGAACTTGTTTTTCTTTCAAAATTTCATCTCTCTATATGTATAATGATTACGATCAATTTAATCCTCGAGTCGTATTTTGAAACTGTCTCCTATTCTCAGCAATGTTTCAAGTTGTCGCAAATCCGTTTGTTCAATATTTAGAGACAGATCTAACAAACTTACGTCACGTAATCAACGAACAAATAATAGAATTTGTCTCTATCAATCATATTATTTTCAGAAGATTCTGAAGCGCATGACTCATTCTCAGGTCACGAGAGTAACTTATCAAATCTTATCGGATCTCGTGACTCGTGTTCAACATTGTCCAGAGAGTGAAATGGTTCCCGCCCATGTCCACTGTAGAACCACTACTTATACTTGTAGCACGAAATTACATATATATATACATATATATATGTATACATGTGTACTTACTCGATACACGTGATGATAGTAATAGAAGAGTATCATTCTCTGTTACGTAATCGATTTTCAATCTTAGAAAGTAATACGAGGAAAATTAAAGTAAGACCCAATTGTTAAAATTTTTATAGCTAATATTAGAATCCAGTGTGTATTCTTACAACACGATTATTTTGTCACTGATTCTGAACAGAATCTTTGGTAAAGAACTGAATTCTTTGGTAAAGTCGAAAAGATATTACCGTTACACTAATTTAAACATCAATTTGCTAGAAGTGATAACACCATTCCTGTAACATGATGTACTGTTTATTTGATTGGGATTGATGTAACGGACGATTAGTCTTCGTAATGTAGTAAGAGGTTTTCCGTAATTTTCCAAAGCCTAAGCATGTGATTAAGTTCTAGAAATCCTCGTGTAATCCTCGTGACGAGTAATCGATTCGTGAGAATCAATAGATAGCGCATACGAGTCAGCCCGGCGACTCGTTATTATCCTCTGATTTGATTATTCAATTAAACAGTAACCGTGATCGATCCAATGGAGCTGACGATTGATCTCTTAGCACGCGTGCCACACATGAACTCTTGATTTATCGATCTCGATGTACCACAGATAGTTGACCTATTTCTTCGAAACACAACAATTTACCTATTATTACCTAATCTAATTCTTGCTCAAAGAAAACAGATTTTCCTTCCGTGTTGTTTCTATTGCTCCGTTCTAAAGATCAAAAGTAAATGTTTAAGAAAAAAAATTCGATATTGATGTAGGAATTTAATCTGTTAATAGGATCCTATAGAAATGTTTAGAAATTTATAGATAATTTGAAGAATGAACAGAAAGGGTAATATATTGAGAACTATATTTACAATTTTGTATTACTCATAAGTTAAAATTTTGATCGTTTATTGGGATATGTCAAAAGTCCCTCAGAAAGTTAACTTATTTTTATTTCACCGTTAATACGAGTTAAAATTTAATATTTCTGGTTCGCATAACAGACTATACGCTGCTAGGTTGGCAAACTAATAAAATCTTTGAACATTTCCTGTTTGCTTGGTCATCATTCTTATGTCAATTGAAAGTAACCAGTGAAACTTAACGTGACAGTAATGAAAACGAGTTAATGAAAAGTTCAAAGTCACGTTGCTCGAGCAAACTCCATCATTGAAGTCCGCGATACACGTATGTGAAAATGAATTCAGGTCGATCGATCGAAGACCAATTCGGACTCGATCTCATTTTCGATGCGATATTACATAATTTATAAGCTTGGCGGAATCGTAAATGAAGAAACTATCGACCAATTGCGTCGATTTCATCAATGTTTGAGTGTTTCTCCAGCTGTTGAGAACCTGTCAAACTAGTGTCCCCAATAATTTGTCTCTTGAAGTCAGGACCTCTACATTTTTAGTCCTTATCTTCAGTGATTTGCATAAATTTCTCGTTTTTCTAGATATAATTTCATGCAAATAAATATCTGCATGTGGAAAAACAAAATGTTGCAGAGTTAGTTGAATATGTACATACATATCTTTATGTTTTAATTATTCATTCTTTAAAGTTCTGTGTAAATATCACATCTTCGGTGAGATATACATATGTATTTGCCAGAAAGTATGTGGAAAATCGCAAATACGAGACTTAAAGAAGTAATATTATTTTGAAGCATGTGTCTGGAATAATTTGCAAATTGAATTTCTTAGTATTTAATGTCAAGGTTTCTGCATTTTTAGTTGAATAATTATACAATCAAAACGATTGATACAGATAAATCCATAGATATTGCTCATCTCTACTTGTCAGTATCTTAATTTTAAAAAAAAGGAGAAAATCCAAGAGCAGAATTTCCTTCTTTATACATACATATGTATGTATGTAGTTCTTAAAATTTAAAAGATAGTTTAATTATAATTACTTAAAATTCAATCATTCGACGTAGATTCTTATTAACGATAAAGTTTCTATTTTCTTTATGAAAAATTTCACTAAGGGGAATATCTTTTTCTTCGAGAAAAACTTTGTTTGCTTGGTAAAGAAGCAGCGACCACGCATCGATACGGTTGATGTATTTTCTCCGATCATTTGTTTCTTTTAGAATTATGCAAGTAACTTAGAAGGACATAGACGTCGTGCATCGTTGCAGAAGACGAAGAATTGTGCAACATGCTTTAATCTGAACGCGATGTCTGAATATTAATTCCACATGATCTCATATTATTTTCATTCGATGCAAAAGGTGTCGCAACGAGAGTCAAATAAGAAGCATCGCTGCCGTCCATTCAGAAATTCATCCTATTGACACGTTCTTTCTGCTCGGTACACAAATAAGTACAAGATCAGTGTGAAAATCCGTCAAATATCGTCGCAGGTAAATTAATTTCCGAATTCCTCCAAATTTTGCCGTGTCTTGCGGCTTGTTTCATTCTTGAAATAATTTTCAAGTGTTTACCACAGAAGATCGATAATGATTTCGATTTCGATGAATAGTGATTCTCCTTTTAACTTTACTAAAAATCAGTTATTTACAAATCTTCTTACATAAAAAGGACGGTCGTTTTCAAGATTGCAAGTGACCTCTTGCCGGAGAATAAGAAAATTAATTCAGTGAAACGCGAAAGAAACCAGAAATATTGCTACGATTCCATGGCAAGAATTTCGATTAAATTTACGTTAAAAATATGTAATCTGTTTCCGACAATAGTGCGTTATCGACATCGTCGATAAGAGCACATTTATGATCCAATAACAATACCGACTTGTCACAGTGGAAAAGTTGATGAATGCTTAGAAAATTCATAGCGTGTAGAAAGATACATTTTTGTATAGAAAATTTTATTTAAAAAATGATTTTTAATTCTAATGGAATATTATTTCGACTTATTCGAATTCGAATTATTCACGATTTCATAGGATCGCCAAAGATCAACGAAAAGGGTAGATAGATGGATCATTTTCTCGCACTGTCTAACGTGCCTAGTTGAACGAAGATGTTACTCCCGGCATGAAAATAAGCGAAATTAAATAAAACAAGAGAGAAAAGACGTAAGAGGCACATGACTGCAGCTTGATATGAGAAAACTCGTGACAGCAGGCTCGATAACCCACCGAGAATAATTTAATCGACCGCAACAACCGACAAACGTGTTCAGTCCTTCGTCAACATGTCCAGGAACCGGAATTACGAGACATTTACAGACGAGCGTATGTCTCTCAGCGAGTAAGTACTTACTCTGTGAGAACATTCTTTCATCGATGCATTTTTGAAAGTTAAAAAGATCAGATAAATTCGAGGTTGACCGTGTGCTCTTTTCAATCGATGATTTAACTGGTTCGTTCGGCCATTCTCCATGTCCATTAGGTGAACCGATCGGTGATATGGTCGATAATTATCTAATTATGGTTCTAGCTTGAAAACAACCTATTGGGAACATCTAAAGACCGGTGGGTATGTTTTCACGTAAAATTCGTCACGATCACGAATATTTTCCTTCTCTGGAATACTCATTTTAATTAGAAGGGAGAAGGTTTAAATTAATCGTGCTTAGTGTAACTTCTTGTGTGATTAACCTTTCACGGTTTAATTATCTCGAGTGTTGTGAGAATTTTTATTGATGATTTGTGTAGTAGTTTCATGGATTAAAAATTGAGAAGGTAGATATCATTATTGTGTCAAGAGGAAATCGATGCAGTTTCGTTATCAGGCTTTTTGGTATCTTGAATTATCTTCGGTAAAATCGTGGCTTACAGGACTTGTTTGAAAGATATGAATGCAGACACGCGCTGAGCTTCAGATTATAAATGCATAGTTAGAATGTAGAGTATATATAAAGCTATCTTCGATAAAGAATTATATAAAAGCCTGACTATTTGTCTATTGGTAAAAACGTCATACTCTGTGATTATAGTATTTGTATAAGATGAACTATTCGGCTAGCTTATCTTTATACGTGACCATGTTTTATAGTATGTTTAGTGTATGTACGATTCATCATCGTACGAAAATAAACCAAAATATAGATGATACAAAATTAAAAGAAAACTTAAAATACAAGAAAAGTGAATACAATATCATTCCGAAAATTTTCTGTTCTTACGACACGACGTGCAGACATGATGCAGACGAGTAAGAATATATTTCTCTAGACCATCGTGTTTGCGATAAAATAACAAGTTAGTTTTTAATGTTGTTTGATATCTAAATATTGTTCCTCGGGATTTTATGAAAAGATTTTATCTCTTGATGAGAGCAACTTTACGAAAACGTGCCAAAAAAGAATTTCTGCTTATCCGTTATCTCATTTTGCACATTTAGCTCCATACGGAGGAGACATCAATATCGTAATTCACAAACAACGATCGTGACAAATTCAGTCACGAGTTCTAGAAGTGACGAGCGATACGGTCCTATTTTTCTCAGATAAACAAATGATCAAATCCTCGCGATTGTTCTTATCGATACGAATGTAGATTGCGCTTTACACAGTATACTTTCGATTCGGAAAGAAATCAGAATTTAACATGTCCTTTTTTTCTCATCTGACAGACCTGTTAGTAATATTTTATTTTTGCACTCAGTCAATATGAACATGTTGTTTGTGGTAAATTGAAATTCCACATCCAATTTCCATATTATTATTAGCAAGTAATACCTGAAAATACAATCAGAATAACAGTGGCAGAATTAGCATTCGTTCAAGTGATTTTTAGCAATTTTTTATCAAGTATATCTTTCTAGAATTTTTAACATATTATTTATAACTCTTGCAATATTTTTTACAATTTTTCAGAATATCTTGCCTCAAAATTTATAGTACACTCTTAATTCTATTTAATAGCTTTTGATTGGTATATCAATAAAGGTATTTTTTTTTTTTTTAGCGAATTTTCTTCATTGATGTGATAAATTGGATCGAGTTTCATTTTTTCAAGAAATTTTCACGAGCACGCAGTGGCTCGAAGGACGCATGTGCACGCGGACAAAATTCGCGCGTCTTTCTACTGCGCAGGTCAGCGGGAACTCGACCAACCATAAGGTCGGTCGCTTTTGCTTATATAAAGCTTTACCGGCAGTTGTCGCGAGTACATTCGCTTTGCGCGCGTCGTCCAAGAAGGGGTGAATAAAAGTAATTTCTTTTTCGTTCCTGCAGTTTCTACACGAGTGTTGATCCTATTTCTACTCGTTGTGATTTCCTGTTTCTTTCTTTTTTTTGCTTGATTACGATTTTCACTAACAAAATTTCCTATCGCAAGAAGAAATCAACGTGAAAGAAAGAAGAAAAGCAGAAACAATCACGACCGTCAATGTACATATATTGTCCATGGAAAAAGATACAAGTGGGATTCTACGAGATAGGGCGAATAATTGGCGTATCAAGAATTTCTTGAGAGAACGAAAACTGTTCCGGAAAACGCTACGTGATTTTGTGATACTTCGTTAGAGGTGACGAAATCTAACTAGTTTAGACAGAGAAACAAAAGAGGAAACAAAGACGGGAAGAAAACAAAAGGAGGAAGAGAGAAAAGAAAGGAGGAAAAACAATGCGCGAATGTCTTCTCGTAACGAGCATATCATTGTGATTAATAGACTGTGATATATAACTTGTACATATTTTATTTTACTTTAAAATCGTTCCGTTTGGGGCAAACGACAACTGAAGATCAATATGACGAACACCATGGCAGAGTAAGTGTATACATAATTTATAAGTACATGTACGCGTTTGTGCCATGTTTGTTTTACATCTTTTACTTGCACAATGTCCTGGCCCTACGATCACACATGACGCAAAATTTGTGTTAATTGTTTGGCCTCGGACAATCGTAATTACGTATATCACTAAATCTACCTTAGGTAATTTCAATTTTCTTTCCCCACCAACTTTCAAAAGAGCCGAATTTTTCATTTAATTTTTCAGTAACAATTACTAAACTACGAAGATTTATTCAAATCCTCTCTCTCTCGTGAATAGAGTTAAAAAGACAAACGTTGAATATTTTATTTAATCTCTTAAACACTATAGTACTTTGGATATTTTTGCGTATTAGATGCATTCTATAACCTTTCGCACATTGAAATTTCCTATAGCACGTAAACATGTTGACTAAGCTATCCTAGTTGTAAATTCCTTTGAGCTTGGCACTGTTTATCGTAACGCGTATGTTTCGTTTCTCTCTTCAATGATTTAGTATAATTTTCATCAGACAGTTACAGTTGGAAGTTAGCCTGGCTTTCTCACTGTTTATCGTAATTGACTGATTGTAACGTGACGCACGTTTTTCTTTCTCTTGTGCGATTCGTTGTAATCCTTACAGATACTTTTCTAATCTCAACAAAATACTATTTATAAGTATAATTTATCAGATATGTTCAATCGCCGCTCTTGTAGGATATTCTAGAAAATTAGTTAAATTAACGACTCGCCGTAAAAGACAAGCAATAACGAGCACGTGAGGAAATTGAACCACGTTTTATTTTCTTCGTAATTCTGCTACCTTTTTAATCCATCTCCATTAGTCGTCAATTATTGACGAGCGATGAAAGTCATTCTTTCACTGCACAGTGTTATTACGCAAATTAAGCTCTCGAGTATGTGACGTGAACGTCCATTTTCGGTTGTGATAACAATAATTAATCACAGTCGATAATTTCCTAGGTGAAGGATCTTCCTATTCGACACGCTACGAAGAAATAACGATTGAGGCTATTTACCGCGACTTAACATAATTAATATGCACCATTAAGTAGTGGTATTGATGACCATATAACAATTAAGGTTCGATGTTTCGCGCGTATCGTGGATATATTGCAATTATTTTCAAACAATATTTATTTCTCTGTGAAATATTTTCTACGGAAAATCTGAATGAACTAGAGTTCATAATTAATATTAAAACCATCAATTTATAATTTCTCGTAGTAATCTTAGAGATAGAGGGTGATTTATTTTGGAGAAAGCCTAGAATTTTTATGAATGAAGCTTTACATTCCTTATACATACATTTGCCGCACAATTTGACTTCTTCGATGCTTTGTTAAAATTTTACACCTTAATTGTAGGGAACAAAGCAACGGTTCTAATCCATTCGACTTATCTAGTTTCGTAAGTCATAAACGTTAATTCCTACATACTTCGATATAGAATAGAACTCATGGTACTCCCGAGTATTTCCTGGAATTTTGTTTGCACCAATACGACCATGTTCAATAGAGTGGTTTAAGAAGGTATTTAACGACAATGTTCGACAGGTTGATTGATAGACCTCGATTGTTAAATCTCGGTTTTGATATATCAGCATTGATATATTCTTCCTGAATTTTCAATAAATTGCATTTCCATTGTCATTGCAATCATCGATATATAGCAATGTCGTCTGTGTGATCACGTGGTGGTAGTAGTAGTAGTAGTAGTAGTAGTAGTAGTAATAGTAGGCAATACAATCTCGTTTGCATCACTAAACGTTGCGGATGAGGAGCAATCGTTGACTAATCGTAATCATGTGTACTAGGTGTTCGATTAATTCACTTCTTCCCGTAACAAATTGAATTTCCGCCGTTCGATTTTTCGCGGCGTTGGTCCTTATTGTTTTCCGTTGTCGAACACATGATGTAAGTGATCTATTAATATACACCGACCAGAACACGATTGTGTTCAGAGTACACACTCTACACTTGAACCCTTTCATGTAACGCGTGGACAGAAATAATTCCGTCCGAGTGTGCCAAAATTTGTGAGTCTCTGCCGGTTGAGTGCACGCGATAGACAGCGAGGACAAGGCAGAGAGGAACGTTTTAAACTTGATGTGTAAATTTAATGTCTGCCTTCGAAAGCTCCGCGAACAAACACGTGTATTTTATTGTTCTCTTTTTCCTCGAAAAAATATGTAGGCCGACAAATAAAAATCAAGGACGGGTTTAAAAGATCGCCGACGAATTCAAACGCTCCTTTTGGCTGTGTTTCTTTCAATAAACATTCTACATATACGACTATTTTCTGATTCGAAGAGTATCAGAATACAAACAATACAAGTGAAGGATATCTAATCACGAAAAACTATTTTATATTGGTTGTATCGTTTTGTACAGTTTTGATATCCGTCAGCGTTTCCGCGCACGAATAAACAAAGATCGGATCTGTATTATACAAGCATGTGGAGACGAAACCATGATTATACACGAGTATATTGCAAACATTGCATCCAGCTGTGTTTTATTAATAACAAATATGCATGTGAAAGCAATCTCACCAGTGATATTTATCATTACCGTGCTCTTATCGTTGCACCATTCGCGTTGCTCGCGTCACGTTAAGTATGTTCTCCGCTTGTTTCCAACAGGCGTACAAGTGTACAGGATCTTTAAAATAATTTGCATTACAAAACTGTGAAAGAAAATGTAATGTAAAAATATGGAAAGTACGGATTAAGTAGCGAAATAATTACGCAATCATTTTTCCGCGCAATCTTACTTTGTCCGATGGAAAATTGCGTTGAATAATTTTAAATATTTGTGTATCATTAGACTGCAGACTTTTATATATTTATAGGAAATTTGATTATTCAGAAGTACAGAAAATATGCATAATATGGAAAAATATGTAAAATATCGGAAATATAATAGGTTTGGTTTATTAAATTATATTCATAAAGATGTAAATTTGCATAAAAATTCGCAGCCTGTTTATTGTAATTTTCCATAAACAATACTTCCCCTTTCTATTAATTCTGCGCATAATGAAGTACCCACATATTTGACGAAAATATTTTTCCAATTCGAAACTGCCGATTTGTGATACGATCGGCTAATTTATTGTTACACTATCGTGCGTAAAGATAACCGAATATATATGTGCGTGCACTATAACATATATGTGCCTATGCATACTCTTATCCGCGATAGCACTAACATAATTGCTAACAGCTGTGGTCAAAAAAAAGTGCAATTTCAATCAACGACAAGAAAATATTCGGTTTTAAAGTTTATGAAATTATCAACTTCGTATGCGTTCTGTTTCTGCGAGTATTTTCGAAGTTGAACCGATTTAAAAAATCGCTTATCGATAACTCGTGTTAACGTTCGTTCGTAATCTGCTCTAAACAACCGTCTTACCGTCATCATCTTCGCTAATGTTCTAGAAATTGTCAAACAAAGAAGATACCACTGTTCCAGCGCGTGCTATTCGTAGCAACATATCACAAAGTTCTCTTTGTTAATTCCGTCATTCTGCCGATTTGATAGTCTTAATTACATCGACCTACTCCTTTAAGTTCGTTCACAGGCCACAGAAAATTTTCGCCATTAAATATTCACGTCAGCTATTTGGTCACTTCGAACTTTGTCAAGGCTATTATAATTGTATACGAGATTTGCTCTCTGTTAAATTACAAAGTACAACACGATGGTGTTCGTAGAAATAATTCATAAATCGGTTTCTAGCTGCTAGCGAAATTTAGGTCGTACTTTATTTTGGTAACGTAAAAGCAGTGCCAAATTTTCTAGTTATCTCGAGTGTTACTACTATTTATGTATCTTATACGCGATAACAAGAGTTCATTAATGCAGAAAAGATTAATTTTCAATGGATGCGTGTATATATGCATCTTTTATTTTCTTCAAAAAGGTGATTCTCAAGCAAATACCGATATGCAGTTTCACATGTGACGCACGCTTTATCTGTATCGGGTAAAACTAATTATCTCTCAGCCCATGGATAAATAACTAAACTGAATACGTTGTGTTACATACAGAAAAGTATATCTATCACTGCGTGTTTTATATTAGATCGATCCAAATGTTTCCAAATGCAAATAAATTAAAACTATTTGTCTATTTTATTATATAAATTTATATCGTATAGGTAATATCATTTCACGTAAATATTTAACGAGGTGAATATTAATGCAAAATGAATTATTTATTGTAGAAAAAATGGTGACATCCAAAACTCAGAGAAGTCATCCTTGGTGGAGTCAAAGATACTTCCAAAAATTCAGTCATCCAATCGTTTGGAAGATGTACAACCTATGCTAGCGACAAACAGTGCAAGCAGTGATCCAGAAAATGGTCGTACTGTTAATGGCAGCGTTGTCAGGCAAGTTCTGGCAGCAGTGGTAGCACAACTTGGGACTATCAACACTGGTATGACCTTTGGTTTCTCTGCCATCGCTCTCCCACAACTTCAAGAACCAAATAGCACCATTCCCATCGTCGAAGGTTCATCCGAGGAATCATGGATCGGTAAATTAATACCATTTAATTAAGAATCGTAAAATCGTACGATCATGGTTATAACAAACTATGCTTTGCCTACAGCTAGTATGGCTTCTATTGGAACTCCCATCGGATGTTTGATGTCTGGATACATGATGGATGTACTTGGAAGGAAACTATCTCTCATTATCACAGAGATTCCTGCACTACTTGGGTGGATATTAATTGCATTTGCAACTGACATTCATATGATATACGCTGGAAGATTCTTCGTAGGACTTGGATCGGGCATGGTTGGTGCTCCAGCTCGCGTCTACACGGGAGAAGTGACTCAACCCCATCTACGAGGAATGTTGACCGCTTTTGCAAGTATCGGGGTCAGCACCGGTGTTCTAATCGAGTATTTATTAGGAAGCGTACTTACGTGGAACATCTGCGCAGCTGTTAGTGGGATTTTACCTCTTGCCGCTTTACTATTGATGTTTCTATTTCCTGAGACACCGTCGTATCTTATGTCTCGTAGTAAACCTGACAAAGCACGCGAAGCATTACAACAGTTTCGTGGTAGTACATGTAATATTAATCAAGAAATGGAGACACTTATCAATTTTTCAAATAAGAACAATATCAAACGACTAACAGGATTTCGTGAGATAGTCAACGCTCTGTTAAAACCTAATGCTGTTAAACCATTTACTCTGCTATTTTTATACTTTTTAATATACCAATGGTCAGGTACAAACGTTATAACGTTTTATGCCGTTGAAATCTTCCAAGATTCAGGGGCAACGTTAAACAAGTACTTAGCTGCAGTAATTCTCGGCATAGTTAGATTAGCATCAACCATTGTCGCTTGTGTCTTATGTAAAAAATGTGGACGAAGACCTCTCACAATGGTTTCTTCCGTTGGTTGTGGACTTTCCATGATAGGATTAGGTGGATATATGTGGTTAAGAAACTACTGGATTACGAACAATTTTCAACTTATTGCTACTTGGTTTCCTGTTTTATGTATATTCTCATACACTATAACTTGCACTCTTGGTTTCCTTGTTATTCCTTGGGTAATGATAGGCGAAGTGTATCCAACACAAGTACGCGGTATTATCGGAGGTTTGACTACAATGGCAGCCCACTCTTTTATCTTTACAGTAGTTAAAACGTATCCGTTTTTGGCTAGCTCAATTACTCGGCACGGTACTTTCATTCTTTACGGTTGCATATCTTTATTCGGCACGATATACTTTTATCTGTGTCTTCCCGAAACTAAAGGTAAAACGCTTCAAGAAATAGAAGATTATTTTTCCGGAAGGAACGATGACTTAAGAACCGGAAGTATAGGTAGACATAAGCCAAAGGTGTTAGAAGCGAAAAAGGGTCAGATATTGCCTTGAATTACTCGCACAGTCAACATTTTAATAGACATAAATTAACGAATCTGTCTTCCATTGAACAAACATAAAAGTTACTTGGCTATGTTTTATTATTACTAATCAAAATTAATTCTTATATTATTATCAAAGAGTAGTTTTAATTTAAACAACAGAAAAATGGTATTATATATATATATTCGTCTTGTAACAAGACATCGGAACTGGTAACATAATCAAAAGACTTCAAAAATCAATGAAGATCTATCAAATCATATTAAGACTTCAATTATCGATATCCTGATATTTTATTTTTCATTTTTAAGTAAGATAATTTTAATTTGCGACGATATCTATTTATTGATAAAATATTCAGGTAATTTAAATACTACATAATTTTTTAAATAAAATAGTAGTAATAAGATATATTTTTGTAAGAGTTATTGACAGGATCAAATCTACTCGTCAAAAAACGAACAGAGGGAAGAAAGGAGACAAAATATGTACATGCTTTACAGATGTTTTAATATGCGCACAAAATACGAAAGGTGCTATTTATTGTTATAGTATTATAATATTTGTATATATGTGACGAGAAGATAACATACAGTTAACAAGCTATGTAAGAAACATTTGTAAACAAAGTTCCAACAATGCAAACTATTCTATAAGTTAAATTAAACATTTTTAATATATTTATTGTGTAGTTTAGAGTCATATTCTACCTCTATGATCCTAATGTTACAAACGCTGTTCCGTCTCCCCCAAAAAATAATACACTCTTCGATTTTTAAACATTAAACATTTATTTTGCATATCTACATAGTGTGAAGAATCAAAGTACATTATTTATTCCTATAGTGATAGACAATTATGTGTCCAATATATATATTCAATCAAGTGTTAAACGTGGTCTATTACGTTTTCTCATTTGTTTTTCTACTTTTTCTTGTATGAATTTCCTAATCATGTCTTCAGGCAATATTTCACCTTTAAATGTTTTTGGTAATATTTCTTTATCCAAAATTGCAAGTCTTCCTTCAACATATTTTTTAGGATTGAACATGTGGGCTTCTTTAATTTTTGCAATTAATTCTGCTTGAAATACTTTTTCCTTTGCTATATTACGATTTGCTCTTATCTTTGCCCACACAAACTTCATTCTTTTACGTAGTTTCCTTCTTTTGTGTTTCTTCATCTTTTTTCTTCTAATTACTATTAAACGTACGGCTAATTTTTCTAAAATATTTTCTGTTGTAGGAAGTTCAAAAGATTTATTTGTTAATGGTAAATCCTGCTTAATAGGCTGTTTTATTAAAGGTTCTTCCATTGATGGTATATATCTTGATAATGGTATTTCATATATACTTTTCTTAGTAGTACTATCTGGATTTCTAAAATCTATATCAAGTGTTTTTGGTATAAATCTAATATGCACGTTTGAAGGAGTCACAATTAATGCACTTTTAGAAAAATTAGAAAAATGCAACGTATTATTGCATCCTTTTAACACATGGGAAGAGTAATATCTCGCGATAATATTACCTAAAATAATCCATAGTTATGTTTTGTATTAGGTTATCTTCTCTGCAATATAAAATTGTGTATAAAAATCATGTACTTTACATACTTTCTCCCTTTATTGTTATTTGTCGAAATGCTGCACACAATCTGCTAACAGCCATTGTAATTCTTTTTTACATATTTTTATAAACAGAAGCAAAATTAAAATATTAATATTCCGTGTATCAAGCTGAGGTACTGACCGATCCAGAACATAACCTCATTTATTTAAAAGAAAATATGGTGACGTACACGTATAGAAACTGTTACCCATGTGGATAAAACAAATAATTATAAATGCGTAAAATAAGAAATAACAAAATTCAGATTTTACGTTTTGTTTATTGAAAATGATTAATTTATTTAAACAACATATGTACTTCTTAATAAAAGATTTTATATTGGTATACAATACAAACATGTATTCAAAAGTATTTTAATCCATTCGTGTCTTAATAGTCCTGGTTGTAACTTTATCTTTTTCTCTGTAATTAAAGATTAATTGATGTCTTAGTATCTTAAAATAAAAAAGAAAGGAAGAAAAACATAGAGATTAAAATAACCTACATTATATAAACAATAGCACCCCAACCAGATATTGCATCTCTGTCACATGCATTTACCAATGCTTGACTGATTGTTTCAAAAAGATCATCTGGCTCCATATCTGGCTCAAAAAGTGATTCACACATTCCATATAGTTGCTCACTACATGTTCCGCCAACCACAAAATCATTTGATGGACTTATACATCCTATCAAATCCACATTACAAATAAATGGTTCATAAGTAACAGGACTTAATCCAGCAATGACGGGCTCTACAAAATAAGGTCCAAATCTTCTCTCGTATAATAAATTTGATACCATTGATGCAAATGTTTTAGGATGTATCTTTCTATTTTCCTTCAACTCATAAAGATTTAATCTAAATCTTAACTTTTCCATTACAGTTTGAGTATCGGTGGCCAGACCAGGAAGGCTAAGATATAAGTGAGATCCCATTTCAAAGATCTTTTGAAAATCACATGTTATGGTCTGTGCTTGAATACCAAATCTGCGATCAGCAGCTATTGCTACACAATTCTTGCCTTTCATTGCTATGATAGCTCCACCATTATAAGCTAAAATACTCTGAAAAGAATCACAAACAAGTAAAATTGTGATAGGTAAATTTATCTTATTTTATAATTCATTTCAATTAATTCAAATTTTTAAATAATTAATAAAATAAAATTTCATTTATAACATAGTTATATGGCTTTAGCATAGTTTATAAAACCTGCAATGTCATTAACGTATTTGACAGCAACATAACCTCTTTTTTACTGTATATTATTTTAAAATATTAGAGTATGACAGTAACCAACATTTTAAAAAGTCGAAGAGATGTACCAAGAATTTAATATACGAAAAATTACCATTTTTAGAAGGTTCCGAAGAATTCACCAACAATTAAATGCGATATTACTCCAAAATGTACCTTGAAGGTCTATATTCGAAGCGCAACTTATGTCACGAAACATATAATGCATAGAACTTCGATTTTCTTTTTCGTTATAAGTCATAAACATAAATTTACATAGCTCACTTTGTTTAATGATCACTAATAACATATAATATTCGTATTTAGACTCATATTATATTTAATAGAATTTCTTGATATTACATACATATTTTCAAAAAATATGCGGGAAAATCAGTATCATTTTGAGTTTTTGATTCTCTAAAATCCATTAATCTTTTATATAATTTTTGAATTGTATCGAGGGATATTAAACATGCTTAGGAGATGTTTTCATAACGGGAATAATGATCCTAAGTAAATAAAATGTAATATATTGCATAAATTTTTTATTTACATAAGAGCAATATAATAGCAATACATATATAACATAAGAGCAATCTCAATAGAGGAATACATTATCCTCTATTGAGATTAAGAGTAGAGCCTCTAGATAGTATATTCCATCATCCCCTCCAAGATCTCAGGAAGTCAAGATAAAAGGGGAAAACATGGCTCTGCAATGTTATTGAGAAATTCGAAGCCGTTTAATGTTTCGCATTTGATTCGTTGTCTATTGTAAAGAAGAAAGTTTATATTTTTTGTGGGTTCAAAGTCCTTTTTTAAATAAACGTTTTATAAAAGTGATAGCCAGAGTTAAAACCAGAGGTGGAAAACGAACGAGGGCGAAAGAGAAAGAGAAAGAGAGAGAAAATGTGTTCGATCAAGACGAGTCATTGTAAATGCCATGAATTTTGCAACTGGGAATGATTTTCGAATTAACGAAAAGAAGAATTTTCATAGAATTTATCTTGATAGGAGTTAATATCAATTGGCAGTTGTATTCCGACGAATACAGATCACTCTTCCTACAAGTTTTTGGTTAGTGGTTTCGATCAAAACCATCTGGATACAACCAGTCAGCTGTAACTTGTAACATGCGTTTACACGTGTATTTTATAGTTCATTATAGTTCGATGATCAATTAAACATATCATTTGAATTTAACCATAATAAAGTCTAATACGATACAATTGCAACACAAAATGATCGTTCTTAGTCCGCATTTGACGATAATTTACGAACGGTTCATATCTTTTGATACAAACGTACAGGCGCTATTTTGAGTGCTGATTAAGTCGATCTACTTCTTCTAGAAAAGTGTTACAAGAAATAATTTGCTGGTCGTATGCGTTGCGTCAAATACGATTGAATGAAAAAAATTTCAGACGACCATGAAATAAAAGTGCACTCGCGATGTATTTTACTTTTATGTTATTTTTAAACCACTGATATACAAAACACTTGGACTAAGCCTTGTAGTTTCAGTCTTTGTATATAGTTAAAAGATTATTCTTGGAATATATTTTAAGTGTTTGGCTTTAATATTCTTTAATTCCGTGACTTTTAACATATATTTAATTAGTACAAATTTCTTCTTATCTTTTTTCTGTTATTACCTAAGAGATTATAATCAATATATTATTTTTTTGTAGGTTTAGAGGTTTGATAATTATATTATAGAATTTATATAATTAATTCTTTGGTGTTATAAGTCTTTGGTATTTTGTTGATTGTGTAAAAGAATGTCACTAAAGCCTAAACGAGTTGATTTTACTCAAACATGGGAAGCATTACAAGAGACTGTAAAGTGTGTAATAACATTATCTTATGTTCCACGTGCAACATGGTATGATAGATTCAGGTACTTTATGATATCTTCTGGTTATTTTCAGAGTATTAAAGTAGTTATATATTTTGACATTGTGCATATGTTTTGTATATTTTGTTTCAGTGATGTGTATTCATTATGTGTGGCATATCCAGAACCACTTGCTGATCAATTGTATTGTGAAACAAAAAGATTTCTAGACAATCATGTCTTCCAATTGTTAGCAAAAGTTCGTGCCCAAGGTGAATCTAGTTTACTACAGGCATATCATCAAGCCTGGACAGAATATTCACAGGGCATTAATTACTTGCATTGCTTGTACTTATATTTGAATCAACAACATATTAAAAAACAGAAACTTTCGGAGGCAGAACTGATTTATGGCATGTCTTCCGCTACGGTTGTTGATTGCCAAGAACAAATGGAAATAGGAGAGTTAGGTTTAGATATTTGGAAAACAAGAATGATTATGCCCTTAAGAAAACAGCTTGTCTCTCTATTGTTAGAAAACATTCATGCGGATAGAGTTGGTACATCTCCCACAGCAAGTACAGAAGTTATTTGTGGTGTGATACAGAGTTTTGTTCGGGTTGAGGAATATAAAATGAAGGGACAATTGGATGTAAGGATTTCTATTATGCTATTTAGTTTTCTGTAGTGTAATATATGCTTCTTGCGAAACTTTTTATACAATGTGTCTTGCTTTAGATGTACCAAGAAATTTTTGAAACACCTTTTCTTGAGGCTAGTGGAGAATTTTATATGAGAGAAGCGGTCGAATTGCTTCAACAATCAGACGTAACTCATTACATGGAAAGAGTGACATGGCGTCTCATGCAGGAGGAACTTCGTGCCCATAAATTTCTTCATGCAAGCTCTGTGCCTAAAGTATATTTTTATGTATTAAATATAATGCACGTTAAATTAAAGCGATCGATCGTTTGACAGTACTATATCGTAGGTGAGACAATGCTGTGAAGGAAAAATGATAGCCACGCATGTAGCGTGGTTTCATTGGGAAGGAAAAAGGATGATAGAGTATGAACGTAGAAGAGATTTGAGCCTTTTGTATCCATTGTTAAGGCCATTACCTTCAGGTCTGACGGCACTTGTACAAAAATTTACTGAACACATTACTCAGCAAGGATTACAAGCAATTAGCTCTTTACAAGGAGAAAATGTAAGAAATATGACAATACTAAATGTAATTTTATTTTCTATGAATTGTTTTATTATTTGATAACTGCATAATGTAGATACACACGCAATTCGTGGAGATCATGTTGGATGTGCATCGTAAATATTCGGAATTGATTAAGGATGTGTTCAGAGGCGATCAAGCTTTCGTAACTGCCCTCGATAAAGCATGTTCGGTTGTCGTGAATCATAGGCCTGCTCCACGGCAACCAGCCAGAGCACCTGAGCTAGTAAGTACTTTAAGTAGTGGTATTTCAACGCAATTTGTTTAATTTTTTTAATTTGTAATATTTAAATTTAGTTCGCTAAATATTGCGATTCTCTGTTAAAAAAATCTGCGAAGGCGGCATCGGAAGGAGAAGTTGAAGAAAAACTAGCACACTGTATTACCGTGTTCAAATACATTGATGATAAGGATGTTTTTCAGAAGTTTTACGCACGAATGTTAGCGAAGAGATTAATACACCAACAATCGCAATCGATGGATGCGGAAGAATCAATGATTGATCGTTTAAAACAAGCTTGCGGTTATGAATTTACGAATAAATTACATCGAATGTTCACCGATATGTCAGTTTCAGCTGACTTAAATGCTAAGTTTACAACGAGCTTACGAGAAGGAGATAGAGAAAATCAATTAGGTATCGGTTTTGTCGTATATGTGTTACAAGCAGGAGCTTGGCCATTGGGTTTACCACCATCTTCAGGACCATTCGATATTCCTCAGCAATTAGAAAAGTCTATACAGGCATTCGAAACTTTTTATCACGCGCAATTTAACGGGCGAAAACTCACTTGGTTACATCACCTTTGTCAAGGCGAACTCAAGTTCAATTACTTAAAGAAACCTTATTTGGTAACTGTACAAACGTACCAAATGGCACTGCTGCTTCTTTTCGAGCATTGTGATTCGATACAGTGCAGAGAAGCCGCTGCATCATTACACTTATCGCACGATCAATTAGTTAAACATGCGACCAGTTTGGTTGATTGTAAAATTTTGAAAAAATCGACGGATGGAGAATTAGAAGAAGATACGACTTTGACGCTCAATTTCGATTATTATAATAAAAGAACGAAATTCCGTATAACTGGTACATTGCAACGGGATGTGCCGAACGAGTGTCACGATGTCGAAACTACACATCGTAGCGTCGACGATGACAGAAAATTGTACCTGCAAGCAGCTATAGTTCGTATTATGAAGAGTCGTAAGGTTTTGAGACACAATCAACTCGTGCAAGAGGTGAGTTTTATTTTGACATGATACATGGGAGTTATCTAAACAGGATGTAACTGAACGTACTAATACGATTCCAGGTACTAAGTCAATCTAAGGTTACATTTGCACCATCAATCAGCATGATCAAAAAATGTATTGAAGCTCTTATAGATAAGCAATATATCGAACGTACGCCAAATAATGCAGATGAGTATTCGTACGTCGCATGATTTTATTGTACCACTTGACACAATCATTAATTTATTTCATTCAGGGTGCTTTGTGATCGTCTATAATACAATAATTTTTACTAATGGTTTAGTAAAACGATTGATTATTCGAAATTTTATCTGATCGGATACATCTTTATAGAAATGAACGATACTTTTTCGAGTGATAATGCTCAAACCAAATCTAAGATTTAAAAGATCAAAAAAAGCATCCTGAATTGCTTTCTTGCTCCTAAACCAATTGATTAATAACTTAGTTTATTCAATGACTTATAATATATGTGCACGGAATAAAGATGATTACTATTTTATGCTGGAACAATTTCATTGGTTTCCCAAGAATAAAAATTTAATTTTTGATTTTGATATAACGTACAATTATTACTACTCGTTTTGAGATTCATTGAATCCATATGAAGAACAAATCTATATATTTTTACAAAATTATGTAACAATATTCCAAGCATATTTGAATTTTAATTTTTATATCGTTTCTTATAATAAGTCTCTGGTCCCTCATCTTGAAATTATAACATACCAGTTAAAACTGGTAGTAACGTACATGACACTTTTGATGGCCATATATTGCACGATACATGGTGAGATTTAAGTGACATTGCAAAGAATTGTTTGCATCAGACACTTTGCTCTTTAAAAACGTTACATAATATAAGGAATGTTATTAATCAGTTCCACTACAGCATAGATTTGGATTGGTACTATTAGGAACGTGGAGTTTTTAGTTGTAACAGTTCTGGATCCAGCAAAGGATTGTCATCTGCCTCTGATTCTAATGGCTTATTCATACTATTAACCACAAGAGGTGATGTAGTGGCTGTGTTACTATATGGTGAAAATCCTGCCCATTCCATGCCAAGATATATAGGTGGTGGGCTACCCAACGGTGGTTCCAGTAACAAATGATCTGATTGTGGCTGCTGTTGCTGTTGTTGTTGTACTTCTTGACATTCAGAAGGTGGCATATGCGAGGTCAAGTGAGTGGTTACTTTACATTGTTTTTCTTGTTTTCGCCACTTTGCTCTTCTGTTTTGAAACCATACCTATATGGCATAAGCAAATTGTTGAATCTGATTAATAATTATCATCAATTGCATTTTCTGATGCAATAGAATACATGGCTATTATATACCTGTACCCTTGCTTCTGTCAATTGGATACGTAGAGCAAGCTCTTCTCTAAAAAATACATCAGGATAATGTGTCTTCTGAAACGCTCTTTCTAATTCTTCTAATTGAAAGTTTGTAAATGTGGTGCGGTATCTCCGCTGTTTCCTTTTTCCAACTCCAGTTGATTGTCTATCCTCGCTTCCCGGACTTGGTGAAAAGTCATACGCTACAAAAGTTTATCGTTTTTCTCAACATTACTGTACTTGATAAACTTTGCGTGAAATTAAGCGTATAATATCGCGGATTTAATGTAATTGTTTCATCTTCAACCGAAGTACAGTCGGTGCAAAACATTACGGAAATTAATGAATTGATTCGGGGATTCACACGCTGCTTCCTCATTGCACTTAATCATGTTGAATGGCGTAAAATGATTCATAACTGTTAAACTGATTACCACTAACTCTATTTAAAACAAGGGCTGCCGATTCGCTTAATGCATTTAGCAATAATTTAATTGAGGACTGCCCCAACTTACGAGTCGACAGGTAGAGAGTGGCAGTTAATTAAATCAGGTCTGGGGTGGCAGGGTGCACTTACAGAATTTTGTAGGAAAGCAAACTGAGGAAGATTGAGCGCCTATCAGACCAGCCAGAGCAGTCGACTGTAGATCTCCTCCGGGGTTGATCTCGTCTGGTGCTCCAGCGGAAGCGACGATCGCTCCAGTGGATACTAAAGGATCACGCGGTGCACCCACCAAAAATAGTTGCCTACTATTTTCGTTTGCACTTTCGTTTTCTTCCTTTAAATCCATTGCAATATTTAGCTTCCGTTGTTTAATTAATCAAACACAGAATGGACGAGACAGACGTTACACCGAATGAAAGATAGACTAATGGTAATTGAATCACTACCAGGTTGAGAAGTTCGTGTGGGTACCACAGCGACTCCGCAACTCTGCTATTTCTTTTCTCTTTTCCTCTTTTTTTTCCTTACACCTGTACGACGTAGATAGGGTAGGGGACAGAGTATATTCAACATGAACTCCCTCAAGAGGGGTAGTGAAGCCTCAAAAATGTATTGCTTATACACCACGAATCAATAGCATGAATGTACACTAGAAAAACGGTATATCTAGTTTTCCCCATGTCATCATTAACAATTTTGTGAGAGATCGATATCCGCACGATCGTATATTATCATCGATCTTTCAGTATTAATCGTAAAAGATTATTTTGAAAGCGTTTTGCGTTTACGAAATATTTAGTTACGATTATTATCTTATGTAAAGGAATAAGAGTAGAAGATTAGAATGTACTGAGATTAGATCGAAGACACAAAGCTTTTATACATCTTTTTATTAGAACAGTGTAGTGTATTACAATATGTACAAAATCTGCTACATACATTTATACTTAAATAAAGGTGTATTGTGCCTTAAAAGTGCACATCTCAAGTATTACTATAGTAACACTTTTTTAGCTTATATAAAACTGAAATATAGTGCCATTTGTTTTACTCATGAAAATGTGAGAAAATATATTTAGCACAGTGCATATCACAGTAGGTGCATGAAGTAAAATGTTCAATATGAACTTTGTTTAAGATTATTATCATTTTCAGTACTCCATCTCATGTGTGCACGTCGAAACACATTAGTTGGACCCATGTCATATCATTAAAGTAGAATAGAACATTTAGACGTAAAAAAGGCGAACCTTACTGGTAGAGACTAATAGATCATCGTCGAAAAATTTTGTCTCTATCACAACATTCCCACTGGATATGGATAAGAAAGGACCAATTATAAATGAACGATGTCGAAACAGAAAATTATAATAGTAACATTATACTTACTTTAAGATGTTAGCAGGCATCATTTGACTTTCTGGAGCAGCTTGAATCAAACTTTGCCACGTATTAGTACTGTTAGGTATAACAAATCCAAATTCAAAGAACCATTCCTCTAAGCATCTACCTTTAAACAACACTTTTTGTTCTAACCTAAACCTTTCCATTGGTTCTGCAGAACTAAAATTAATTTCTCGTGATATTGCACGGCACTTTAGAATTCTTTTAGGTACTCTTGCTTCATGTTCGACCTCAGGTACAGACCTTTATACAATCAATTCTATTGTTAATACGAAGATCTTATCATTGTAACGTTATCAGAAATCGTATAGGTTATGATCTACTTACAAATCTTCGTTACCTTGCCATAATATTTTACCATTATCAGCATCTCGCAAATTCATCCAATTTCTGTAATAAATAACAGTTAAGGAACGTAATACTGTGTGCAAATTAATATCAGAATAGGTAAGGTTAATTTTATCATAGTTGACTTTAACCTATAAATTGTCACGTTTATACGCGATTCGTTTGCAACAGGTACATAATTTTGTTAAACGAGAAAAAGGATACACCTGAAAGCCTTTCAGTATATCTTCGCCTCGAGAAGGCATAATTAATTACAATCAAAGCGAAATACTCTTATTTTGTGACTATGTAAATGAATCACGTCCATCCGGGCGTTATCGATTCTTTGTACTGTTGATTTATAAGTAGAAAGTAGCCATTGGTCATGTCGGCTAATTTCAGAGATTATTTTTAATACAGGTAAGTTAATTAATACAGATGACTATTAACAAAATCCATATATGTATACATATGTATGTATTTGCAAGTTAGACAATGTAAATGATAGTAGATGGAGTAAATGGGATATAGTATAATGCGTTATATCTTATAATATATGTATTCTTGACTTATTACGATATAAATTGTTTTTAATATGTACGAATATCTTGTGATATACAGATGCTGGTAGTTTATGAATGCAAGAATTGATTAGACAATACGAGGATTAAAATATTACTTTAATAATAATCAATAAATAGAAAAATTTTTTCAAATGCAAAAAGGTGAAGACACCAGCGTAACGTGATTTCACCTTCGATCAAAGCTGAAGAAAGATGAAAAGACTCGTTTAAAGAATCAACGAAATTATAAATAAATTTTCAATCAAACATTATTTAAGTATTGTCTGTATATTTGTATTAAGCACTTTTATACGTTATTTTTAAGCGAATTATTATATATTGCCTAGTTGAATGTATTTCACCATTCTTACTAAAAAGATAATTATAATAAATAATAAATTATTGTAAATGAATCTATAAGAATATTATATTACACGCTTATAACATTAGTTAAATAAGTTGGACTAGTAATTACGAAAAAATATTGCAAAATTTTTGAATCATTGAACACGGCTTGTCCAAAACACGTTTCAGGACGCGTAGCCCAATTTTTTGTCTTCGGACATGCCACGTTTTGTCATCTATCTGTAAACGTTCCAAGTTTCAGTTCCTTCACTACCTCATAGATGGTAAAACGTGGTATATCCGAGAACAAAAATTGGGCTCTGTGTCCTTAAACTTATGTTGGACAAGCCATGTTTTGCCATCTGTGGAAGAGAGGGGGAATTGAAACTTGGAGCGTTTACGGTAGATGGTGGCAGTTGCTTGGTCGAAGGGAATTGTCGTGCAATTGTGCAACAAGGACAGACATGTATCGTGTATGACAGACAAGGATTGACACTACTGTTGGATAAGGACAGTAATAATGTCGCGTGACAAACAAAGATCGCACAGCAGTACGAGAAGGAGTTATAGCGAAATTTTTCCCTCCTATTCACCGTTATGTGGTGATAATGTTTGGACTTCTACGAACCGGTTAAATTTTCATACTCAATAGATGATATCGTTCTAATTGAAGCCCCGACTTGCGTCCGTTGTATCCCTTGCTTGAGCTTGTAGATGCAATACGAAAGGATTGAATCTTTTCTGTGCAAATGTTCTGACCGCACTCGTATCGTTAATTAAGCAGAACTGTGATTCCTCAAGTTCATATCAGAGCATTCCCTCTCTGGCATTAGCGAGAAAATCGGTAAATTACATTCGTCGGACGTTCTACACCATCGAAATGTTTCAATAATAATAATAACAAATGCATTGTTAATGCAATGATTAGATGACCTATCCATCGATTATAGAGCAATGTCTGTTCACTAGTTATTCGATTTCTGTTAATTAATTCTTGTATCTTACTGTCAAGAGTAAATAAAATACGGAATTACAGTAAAATAGATACGGAATTAATTGTATAATCGCGTAATTAGTGTGAAAATTGTTGTCCTCTAAACGATTCCACCATTTGTCGCATGTTTAACGTTATTCTGTTCACGAACCTGCCACGTATCGAATTGTTCGTTTAAGATTTCAGGATTAGAAGCTTTGTAACAAGAGGATGCGCTAACAGCCGGTTGTTACCATATTCATTTGTATTTCATAAGGCCATTCATTTTTCTTTCTCTTCAAGGGCTTGTTTTACAACGCCGCGTTGTTTGTCTCGGTCCAGTCATTAACCATCTGTTTTTAAATAATACACAAGCTCCTCGACTATCCATTCTTAATCTTGCTCCTTTCATAAGCAATCCCTCCCACTATAATTTTTCACAACCCCTTTTAATACTATTTTTCACGAAAGCAAGCAAGATAAATCGAGAAGAATAATGGTTTGACAATTTCAAACGTAATAAAGTGGAAAGTAAAATTAAAATGCGTAGACACAGGCCTTACAGTTACCTATACAGGCTGAATAATACATTCTGTTCGTGTTTTCTCAAACAAGTGCATCGAGTTCGTAGTAAAAAAGAAAAAAAAAAAAAAAAAAATTATCGTAAGCTGTTAAGCCTACAACCGTGTCGTTAAAAGTAAGTAACTTAACGTTAAAATCTATCGGCATAATCAAGCAGTGACATAATTATCCGATCGCATGAGAAAATTCATGAAAAATATCGGATACGCGTGTCCTTAACGTTTCGATTAATTTTCATATTTTTCGCAACGCGTACTTTGGCGATAGGCGAGAACGATCTTCTCCCTCGACCTAAAATTTAACGAAAAATTATTCGATTTTCCACAGAAAAATCGCTCGTGTCGACGAAAGAACGCATTGTGTCGCAAGTTTCTATAGAATTTCCATAGAAAATAATGCGTTGTACTGGATTTAACCACCGTTAAAACGTTCCTGGCAGCCCTTTGCAAATAGTTTCACCCCGAATTCGTGTAAAAATCGAAATTCGACGAGAAGCGACGCAGCAAGTGTCGTGGCCAGTTTCCGTTGCATTGTATTTTTACTGCAATTCAATTCGTATCGTGGAGATACGAGTTGGCGAGAATAGAAATCTGGTCGTTGCGTCCGCAATAGTTTTGGTAGATCGGCGTTAATCGAAGTAGAAATCGAAGGAAACTGTCCTCTCGTGGAAATTCTCTAATTCGTCAACCTGGCTTTTCCTTAATTCTCCTTTGATGCTGGTACAGTGATACGAGATGCTGCTCTTCTCGTTCGTTTTATCGTTCCAACTGTTAAGCTGGCAAGCTGGCAGCATGACTACGAATTTTTAATACACCCTATATACATATATATCTATAGATCTCTGTGTATCTTACGCGGATCGAGTTCTTCCACCTGCAACTATCGATGCAAATTTCCAACCGGTAACTTGCATGGAGATTCTAAGATGAAAAATTGTGGAAGAAATTTTCCGTTAAGATAACGTCAAGAGTTTGAAAACTTTCCTTCCAAATATCATAAGGAGAAGGAACTCTTGGATAATCCAAGGTTTCTTATGCCATCGCAATTAGAAAAGGAATCAAATGGTACAGAAAACTTGGCATTCAACTCCTTTTGGTAATTTCTGTTGTAAACGGTTCGACGGTTTACAAAATTGCAACAAGGAAGGATATAAATATTAGAATATTTAGAGAATTATTAGCTGCAAAATTATTAGGGTTGTTTGAAAATACAAGAAATTCTAGCCATAATATAAAAATGATTCCGGAAGAAGCATTAGACGCGCATTAGATGCAAACTATGTTATGCAAATAAAAGACGTCGAATGGACCGGACAAAGACACCAGAGAATTTAAAGAAAACAATAACTTATTGTCGAAATTGTGTTGACCAACCTCAGCTATGTATAGAGTGCTTCAAAGTTTTACATTTTAAATAATTTTTTTAATAAACCATTTTCGTATTACTTTTATAACGATTCAATAGTTTTATTATTTCCTCTGCAATATCTTTTCAAATACGTACGACGATCCTCCGCAAGTAGTCAAATAAGCGTCACTCGAATACGAATGACGCGGTCCTACCGGGAACTTTGCTGTCGTGGCAGTCAACGTGTTAAGGGAATTTTAATGAAACAAGATTTTTCTATTCGTTATTGCTATATCTAAATATACGAATCAGGTGATTTTTCCTTACGTTTGTATCCCTTTTTCTTTTATGATCTTTTAAATATTTCAATACAACGAGGATGTACCGATAGCACCGGACATACAAACTTTATCAGCAAAATATCGTCTTTTAATATCACGTCACGTTAGAATGATAGTTATTCTCCGAGAGATAAAATATTTTTTTATTCGAGGTAAAAGCTCGAAGCACGCGGGTTCGTGTCTTGTAAAAATCGATCGGCTATCGATGCGTCTAGTTTCGGTCGTAAATGGCCGCCCTACACGTTCTTTAAAACGAGGAATGTCCATCGACCAGTTGGTTTCCGGGCCATCAAGATCGTATTGACGACAGTCAGCGAATGAAGAGCACGCGTGCTCAGCCGGAACATAGAAGATTTCCTTCTCGCCATTCGTTTTATGTGTTGGCCGTTTTTACGAGCGCCGCAGTTGGCAGATTCTCGATCGGGACTCTGGACAACCGGCAAGATCCAGTTGGAGAATATCCTTTGTCCTTTGCAGTATTCTTATTAAAAATAGAACAGAAGAGAACAAGCGAATTAATTGACCTTTAACACTTTCTATTATAAGCAGCTCATGCTGCTCTTCAAATTGCATCCGAACAGCATTGTTTGGTGAAACGTGAATTTTTCTTATCAAACACGCGTACAATTTGTATAGATGATTTATACGCTGTACAACAATTACATTGCTTTAGATAGCGTAATAATTATTCGCTCATCGATAGTGACGAAGCATGAACGAAATTTTTCAGTTCCGTCCATGATAACACTGCTACGACTTTCTTTCCTTTCAACAGGATTGGTAATTATTTAGTTCGTAGTGAGGTGGTTGTTGACGAAGGTGCTCACAAGAAATACTCTTGATGCTCAACAAAAAAGTTTATTAAACTATCAACAAACAACAGTCAACAGACAATTTACGATCAACGATTAACGATTAACTATCAAGAGTTATAATCACGTATCTCTAATAGCGTTTAACCTTTCGCACTTCGCAGTTGGGGGCAGAATGAATCTTTGGTTCGAAATCAAATCCGTTAGGATTTTTTTCTTTGTTGCCCCTCGATGTTCCCATTACGCACGCGTTTATTAGATGTCCGCGACGATTGCCGCGTATGCAATCTTTCGAATATTCGGCGAAAGAACCGTAAGGATATCGATGGTGCATTAGGCATGTCGGCCTTACGCTTTGAAGGTATAGCGCTTTTGAAGCCGTTAGAAAGTTCCGTGGTCGAGTGCCGCCACAGTAGTATACGCGATTTATTTCAGTTTTGGCGGCTCTGGCAAAAATAAATTGGGATTTCGTTATTAAAGGGAATCAGCGAGGTGTTTCAACGTTAGTTTGAAAGATCGCTGCTTCGGTGAATAAGTGTGGGCTATGGATATTGCAATAATTGCCGAGCTTCTTCAACAATTCAACAAAACAGGCTGATGAACGCCGAGTAGCGGCGCATTTTCCACCCGGGTGTGGTTTAAAGGGTGTTGAAGTAACTAATACCGTTACGTGGCTACTTTACACAATGCAACTCCGCATTTTTATGTATTCTACTTACATGAGCGAAATTTTACTATTGCTCGATTAACGGAGCTTTAGCTCGCCTATTATTAGTTGAACTATCGTCGAGAGTCAACTTATGCGACTTGCACGAGGATGTAAGCAGTAAGGGCACGAGTTACGCGATACAGGTTTGCAACATTATTATGTATTTAAAAGCAAATGTTTCGTGGAATTCTCTTGTGATGATGAACATGAACTTCTACTAAGTGAACAAAAAATCGTAGATAGTGGAGAGAAATAGGTGGACTCCTGTTACACCAACGACCTGGTTATATGAACCGGCTTGTTCTCGGACAGGTTCGTATAAACGGAGTACTGTTGTGTAATATATTAAAAAAAAAAACAAAAAAAAAAAAAATGAGTTATCCTTAAAAGAATAAATGAAACTTTCTTGGAAACGGGGGAATATTCTACACGCTCTTGTCGAAGTTTCTACGAACATGAAAAATTAGATTCTGTCGATTCTTGAAGTTTGTCAACGACAAAAGAATGTAGTACAAATATAAATACAATTAAGTGGAGAATAACTTAACTTTAATTGGTATTGCTTGGTTGGTTGCTTCTCCAAGGCCATTGTCGCTTAAAATATAGAATATGCGAAATTTAAGCAAGCAAAAATTATGTTAATTGAAGCTGTTGCGGACTTTTCATCTTAATAGGACAAACGATGAAAGATAATAATAAAATAAAAATAAATAAGGGATAAAAAATAAAAAAAAATAGGATAAAAGAACGCAGCAGGTTTAACCTCCAGCTGCGAGTGATTTTCATATTACGTTATTATTGTGTACAGAATCGCGGACAAATTTACATCTCGTATAGGTATATCGTTAGAAGTCTTTTGACGCGATACATAAAGGAATCAAAATAAGCGGAGGGGAAGAAAATATTTTTGTTTGTTAACTTCCAAATAGCTTCCAATTAACACAGTATGTGGAATGTATAACACAATTTCCACGTTGCTCGCTGTTGGAGTGTTAAAATTTCACTTCGCGCTCCTATCGAACAAACAATTGAGGCGAAAAATCACGCGTACCGATAGCTGTTACTTTATTTTTTCTTCAAACTGAGGAAACTCGTTAACGACAGAAAAATACGATGGAAACACAATTCGAAGAACGTAACGGCATTTTTTTATTGGTTTCTACGTTCTATAGTATCAACTTTTTCGTTGTTAACTACACGATACGAAACTGAATATATTTCAACCTAATTAATTAGTACGTAAATGCTATAAGAAATTAAATGCCTGTACTGCACGAAAGATCGCATAAGCAAACTAGTCACGTATGAAATAAAAAATTCATGACGAATTTGAAATACGTAGGAGTGTTCCGATGCGTTTGGCGTCAGTATCTCGCCGTTGCGTGTCCAATTTGTTGCAGGTAGTAGAGAAATAGAAGAAAAATCATCGAGAGTCAGCGAGGAGAGGGCACGGCGAGCTGTTGCGCCATTGGTCGCCGTTAGGGGTGTCTGAACACTTCGTGGGTGGTTGGGAGCGACTATATAAAGCGTTTCACGGATCATGGTACATCGCAGTTGCTTTTACGTGTTGCTTCATCCGCGTTCCGAAACTTTTCCTCTCTGCAACGTGTCTGAAGCGTCTTTTTTTCGCTCTCGATCAGCGGCGATCGTGTTCGCGTCTCGCGTTCCTCGATTTCCGTTCCAAGCATACGCCTGAACGTCGATCGAAAGAATTTACATCGTCCGAATAGTTTGAAGAATTTTTCTGGTGAAGTTGCTCGTTACGGTGGAAAACGAGAGGATAGTTGGGGAAAAAGGTCGAAGAGTTGATCGTGAGAAGAAGAAAGAGAATATCGTTTTTTCTTTATTTGTGAATTTGAGGATCGAAACAGATTCAAAGAAGGGGAGTATATTAACATCGGTCACGATTATCTCTACGTGATGTTAATTGTTCAAAATCGATCACTCGAGGAATATTCGTTGGTGTCACGTTTGAAAAAAATTAATTTCCATAATGCACACGTAATGGAAAATATTTTACGATTTTTACAATATACGCGCGAGCAATAATATAGTACAAAAATAATATCCCGGTCGTCTACTTTTAAATAATCGTAGAATATTTTGCGTTCGAACGAGGTAATCTGACGGTAGAAATAAAAATAGAAAAGAAGGGTTAATCACGCGGATGATGAAAATATCTGGACCGTAATTTTTACAGGTAAGAAAATGCTTTCGCGGCGTGGGAAGATGCAATTGGTACCGTGCTTTGGAACCATAGAAATCGTGATGTGTTTGTGGATTGCGTGTATGGTTTTAACTCTGGTCGCATCTCAACAGAAATTTTACATTCAGGGCCGGTATGGCAAGAGGCAGGAACCGCGTACAGGTGAGATATAAATATATATAAAATTACCTTGACCGACAAACCTTCAACATTTCATAGATCCATTTTCTTTATTTTTCTTTTCTTTTCCGCTGTTCAAAACTCAAACTACTGTTAAAAAACGTTTCTAAGTTGTAAACGATAATTGATAATTATACTATATGACTATAACTACGTAACTGCATAACGATAACTACTACATAAACTACATTAACTGAGAAATATTCAAACACACGAATTTCCTCTCTATTAATACAAATACATCTTGATTAACTGTTGCACTGTATTTAAGTTTCTGCGATATTTCCTTTGCTCTCGTTAAAACATGAAATCTTACCTTTAATTTTCCAGTCGTTGGTATTTTCAGTCTCCGCGACTCGTTCCATGCGCAATGTTCTAATCAGAAGCGTCGTGGTCGTTTTGTGGACCAACGATTGGTGGTTATCTCCAATTAGAGCGTTTCTAGTTTCTAGTCACTTGATCTTTTCGTCCTGAACAAGGCACATTTATCGAATTCAATGAGAATAGAATGTTCCGTAACTGTGAATTTTCTTTTGTTACAGTCGATGCGTTATAATTAACTATCGTATACCTCACCTATTCTTTTTCTCGCATTTCCAATTACGGAAGT
Organism: Bombus pyrosoma; assembly: GCF_014825855.1. Taxonomy (NCBI): domain Eukaryota; kingdom Metazoa; phylum Arthropoda; class Insecta; order Hymenoptera; family Apidae; genus Bombus; species Bombus pyrosoma. The sequence goes on from NC_057783.1 coordinate 4,095,529, forward strand.
TTTTCCTTGCATATGTATACTCTTCCCTTCTCCATCGTCGTTCTCATTTTTTCGTATCTGCTTCATCATTATTTTTACCCGTTCTTCGTTACACGAAGAATCTGCAAAGGAAATACGCGTCTTTCTGTGTACATACTTATAATTGTTTTCGCAAGAACAAGAAACGCTCTTTGAGCTTCGATTCATCGCTGTAATTAGTTATGGGTATCTGCGTGATAGAAGCAAAGGATAGCTTATTAAATAATGAAAATTACGATATATTGGAAATTCTGTAACGAACGAAACTGGAAATGTCGAGCAATTGTTAAACTTGGATAATGACGATTCGTTGCTTCCATCTGAAATGTTGAGAACAATTTGCGACATTAAATTACTGTTATTATTATTTGCTGTTCATTCGCGAAGATTCAGATGCGATTGAAATGTCTACTTAAGAATAAGAAATTCATTGCCGGATGATTATTCTCAACGATGTTTCGCTGTTACGTATATAGTAGGATAGAGTCATTCGAGTCAGCTAGCTACATTTTAAAATTCAGTCCTGAACTTTGCATAGAATAATCAAACTTATATCATGTATATCATGAGACATCGTTAGTCTTTAATATACGTGATGTATTACAAGATAAATTGCTTAAGCATCCTTCCAACACAAATAGTTTTACTTTAGCTTAACGTCTCAATTGCAGACTCGTTCTTCGTGTCGGGAGGCAGATATGGGCGCAGTGAAAACACGCAGAAGGCGAGCAAATCGTTGCCAAAGTTGGTGGAGGTAGAGGTGCCAAGGATAGATCGATTCTTTTGGGGTAGCCGGTACGGGAAACTCTCCCCTCCGGATTACCGGACAGTATCATCGGTGAATCGATTTAGCGCCATTCTCAACTTCATGGATCAAGTTAATCTCGATCGAGAGAACGACGCCAGCAACCGGAACGATCTCGATCTTCTCCCTTAAAATTATTTCGTCGGTAAGATATCTTTCTTGCTTTTTTTTTTTTTCGTGAAAGGTTCCAGCTGTACAGATGAATGAATTTTTAAATGAATGAAAAATTCAGAATGCGTAAATTATGCAAAACGACGGATAAGTAGTAAGAGGGAGCAGAGACAACTTTTCAATTATTAATAAGATATAACGTGTGTCCCAGCATTGAAATCACCCACAATTTCCAGGATAATATGCCTTTTAGCATGTTACAAATTTTCTTCCAATGTAAAATAATACCGAGCTTGAAAAGCCTGTGAATTTTGTCGAAATCGTCCACGAGTTTGACTCGATACTCGTTGCGAGGTTCGACTAATGCCCGGTGGCAAGAAAGAAATTTTAAATTTTAATATTCTTTCAGTCGAGACAAATTAACTGTTTCTAATTTTAATATGTTTATAAATTTTCACGTTTGAAAGAATCGACGAACTAAAGCATTTGAAAATGTTAGATTGTCTAATTTTAAAGAAACAACAGAGTATTTTTGCTGCAGAATTGTCAAAGAATTTTCTCGTGAAGCGTTTTCTTTGTTGGAGCTGTTACAGAAGCGTTTCTATTGCACACGGATAATCCTGTTTCAAAGCGAGACTCTTAATTCTTTTCTTTTCTAATGAACAACAATTTCGATGCTAATATTATTGAACTATGCTTTGCAGACATCTGCGAGGACTCGTTGGCTCTTTTGTGTAAACGATACAAACTGAGAGAAGAAGAGTTGCAGGGAACGTGCGCGTTTCAATCTTCTAAACAAGTCCTCCGTAATGATTCGTTGTTTTTAATCGATTTAAAAGAATGTAAAGATCTCGTGAAAATCGGTGGAATGCGCAGAAAAACGAAATATAAGCTTCAGTTTACGCATCGTAGAATCTGGTGTTTTCTTTGTAAACCGACCCATTCCTTTTTATCGTTCTCCATTTTCCCTCATTCACTCTGCTGCTTTTGTAACAATTCCCGTTAAACCAACGACAGTTTTCAATTTTTCACACACAAAATCTTTCCACTTTTTGTCCTTTACTGCTACATTCTGTATTTTTATGCGGGGGTGGGTGTGAAACAAATTTATGCTTAGATCTCATTCTTTCAGTTGCACTGATAAAAAAATGAATTTGCATAAAAAATCCGCGGTCTATTTATTACCATCACATTCCGCAAATTATCTTACAGATTTACCAAATTGTGCAAAATAATTGCTTCCGAGGAATAAACGTTTTAAAAGTTTTGCCGGCTTCTCAGCAGTAATGGTCTGTATTTAATCAGTCCGCCTACGGGAAATCCCTGGAAGGAATTCCTTCTTCTTCTTATGTTCTACTAACGCACTGTGTCCTCCCCATAGCTATCTCGTCATTATCCTTTTATTTATCATTACTTTGAGATCGTTTAACGTCATCGCAGGAGTTTAGCAAATAAGATTCGCGTTAATAGATTTTTCCTGTCTTCTTCTTTATTTCCATCCCTTTTTCTTCCCACTTCCATGAAATATCAAGTTTCAATCGTTTTCGTTTCGTTTCCTCTTTACGTTCGGGTTTACCGCTTAGTATTCGATATCGAAGAGCGCAACAAGTCTCCACCGTAGTCAAATGGCGAATCCAGATTCGATTATTTTATTTGTCCTCTATCTTTTATTTTTTTCCCCAAACGGTACGTGTGTAGGTGGTCAAAATATCGTAGTGGCGATAACACTACCGTTTTATTTCTCGGTCAAGTGGTCGTGTTCCAACGATTCGGTATAGATCAATGCGATTCGTTCACGATAATGAAACTACCTGGGAAAATGGGAGACACGATCGTTTGCGCCATTTTTACGGATCTTTTCGATGGCCGCGCCGTTCTAAACTTTCGAATAAGTTTGGCGAGAAACTTTTTTGGTCTCCGCTTTAACACGAGAATTACCGACAATTAAAACGAAATATTTGAATTGTACAACGAATTAGTATTGCATGGTTCGGACAAATAAATAAATGTCTGCTGTCAAATGGATACTTACTCTTAAAAAGTAACCTTTTCAATATTATAATAAAGATATCACAAAACCATTCCGGACTTTGATCTCTCGATATTTTTTTTCATAAGATTATGCGTCTACATATATCATACTACATGAAAATCAATAATCATAGATAATTCATTAGCGATTTCTCGCTTTTCATACCTCCTCATTTTCTTCCATTAAGCTCTCTATTTTAATTTGATAGAGCTCCTATAAGAACAATTTTTATTGTTTTAAACTCAACTCGGAAGAACTTTAGTACTTAAGGATGATCTCACGAAACGTATCTGCACACGACTTATTAGACAGAAAAATAAAAAGATCCGAAACCATGTAACATACTGAAGGATTTAATAGTTCCACCGTTACAAGATTCTAAATCCTGGGTATTAAATGAAATTTTTCCTTAAATCCCAGCATCTTTCCGCAATCTTTTCCTAGATTCAATTTCAAATCCTTTAAAATCCCGTCTTATCAAATCCTTCTTAGCAATATCCAACGAGTTTACCAACGATATAGATAGAATTTCAAAAAGTACGCTGGCGTGTTTCGTATCGCGATATCGGTTACGAGCGCGACAGGTTCGAGCGTAGAATACCGATGTGCCAATTAGAAACATCGACGCGTTCCATTCACTTTCGCCGATGAAAACGAAGAGAGCCCGTTTGAAAGCAATGAAAGTAAGATGCGTAAGGAGGATTCGCAATGGCCGCGAGGGGAGGATGCAGTTCTGCTTGGCCGTGGAACTCGTTCAGCAGGGTAATCGAACGGACCAAGCTGCGAGCCGTGGAATGAACCGGACCGGTCTACCGTGGTTACTCTCCGCGGTAGACAATGCCTCGTATCGATTAGAAAGTAGATAATATGCACGACACGACGTGTATACTCGACACAAGGAGGTTATCGTTCTTGTGCTTCCAAGCATTGCACAGTTTTGCTTCTGTGCTTCTCGAGAAAGGTAAGATGAAGGGAAACTATCGACGAACATGGTGATCTAGCGATGAACGAGTCGCTGTACATTGTAATAAATTATGTATAACATTGAGAGAATCAGGAAAGGATATCAGAATAAATAGCAGGCTTGGAGATACGAATTGATAAAAGGATAATTGAAAAATGCAGCGATAGTTTATAGGATCTGTTAATCGTTCGAGCATCGGGTTTTACGATAACGAACTTATTCGAGAGCTAGATGTTTGTTTGTTAATTATTTCCAGTCACTGGACGATATTAAATCGTTTATTTGATAGTTGGCACTTTACCGGTTACCATGAATGTACTTACCGGCATCCGTAAACTTTGTGCTTTGGAGTTTACTATAAATTTTTAGCGCGAGATATTTACCGTTCAGTTTCTCTTCAAGCGTGGAACGTGCCCATCGCATTTCTCTCTTACAAATGTCACCCAAAGTTGCCGATTGCGTAACATTTTCCAAAGTCTGGTCACTGTCTTGTGTCCTTTACGAATCTTTCGAAACTTCTGAGAAAAGAATATCACGAAGACTATGATCCCGGAAGATCCGAGAATCGACGAGGATCAGGCAGAGATCGTAAGAGAATCGGGATTAAAGAGAAGACAGTGGTTGGACAGATCGAGTGGCAAGGTCTTTAAACGATCGCTTAATCCTATTTGAGGCCTACTTTTGAGCCGATCCGGAGGAGAAAGTAAGAGGAGCAGTATGTACTATACATATATAAAAGAGAGGAGTGACGGTGGTCGCGTGCTTGAGAAAGTAAAGTCTCGTTTACACGTAAGAGGCCGGCTGTGCGTTTTTACAGACACTCACACATTACGCCGGAATAGGATTGCGATTACCACATTTTAATTTTCTTGAAATTTCTGGGTCGAGCAAGAGGGAGTCCCCATTATCCTTATTTTTGTTTCTTCTTTGATCTCGAAAGCGGGCTGAGAACATAACGAACGTCGGCTGCCTTTTACGCGTCGAGATAGCGTTTAACGTGACCGAGAGGTTCTGCGTATAATTGTCTCGTTGAGCGGCTAATTGTCGTAAAACACAGATATTATGGAGTTCCTTCCTTTCCCTGACAAAAGATTAGCCGACGAAGTATAATAAAATATGAGCATATATCATGATAGAATAGCCCGCTCCCATAATGAAGTAGAAACTGGAATAAATTAGAGCGATGTAGATGGATGTAGATAATTTTCAGTATTAATAAACTGTAGCTATATACGCTGATTTTGTGCATATATTATGGTGTACAGTGCGGTGTATTCCGGAGAACACAGCGGGAAGCTTTCATTAGCAACTTCTATGAGATTAATGCGACTATTGTAATAAAGATGAGATGGCCGAAAGAATTTTCGTGTATATTTATTACGCTTTCCTCGATCCAAGGTTTCTATACAAGCGTTGCATGAAAACCAAGAATGCAACGTTGTTTTGCCATTGCTTTCTAAGAGAAGTAGGTTTTGTTTTCGATTACCAGATATCTTTTTCCGCAGCGATATATTCATCGTGTCGTAATTAATTCCGTATGCGTTGATGCAAATTGAAAATAATATTACTGCAACGACATATTCGACGACTATGTGACATCATTCCATTCTTATCGTGATGTCACCCCAAACGTGATGACCATAACACTTTCCCCTTCGGATTTCTTCAGTTTGTCAACTTCTCTTTGCTACGTTTCGAACATTAACTATTCTTGTCACAATAGGAACTTAGCATTCGTTCGAAGAAATTTGTCAACAAATCGTTAAAAGGTGGCGTAGGATTGCGTTAATCGGATTTTCTTCCTCGCAGTTACGTGGAGGCATCGCGATGTTAATTGCAGATTTACAGCGTATCCTACGTGAATCGGTGTAAATGATCGCATTTAGGAGCACGCGTTTTGCATTACTGACCAAGTTTCGCTTATATAAACGATAAATCGACATTTACCGCGTACTCTGCCATAGACACGGTTAACGAACTGCAATTATGTCGAGATTGTGTTTTCTGCGGGTCCAGGCCGGTTCTGTTGCTCCGATTATAAGCCCGTGAATGTTTCGTTATTCCTCCGGATGCATGAATATGTAAATCACCGTGATTTTACAGAACGATTCGACGGCAATGCTTATCGTACCGACATTTATAGCTTGGAAAATCGGAATCAATTTCGTTGATTTGCGTTTTGATGAAAATGTTACGTGGAATTCCATTACATTCGCTCCATCATTTATAAAACATAAATATCACAGGTACTGGCCTACTATTAAAAGCGTTTCTGTGAATTTATGCGCCATAAAAATAATTAATCAAATATACATCTCGATCATTGGAGCTTCCATTCGATGACGCATCACGTCATCTCGATTAAGTTTATTCCATTAAAGGATTATACGATTCTGACGATCAAAGCTTTATTCGATGGAAAAGATTTAAATACGCTTACCCATGAATGTTTACTTAGAGGGAGTGCAAAGGAAATATTAGACTTTCCAGCCCATGGAGAAAGTTATGCGCTAACGGCTGTGCATGCGGTGTACCGCAGGCTCGTCTAGATAAGTAAAATGTGCGACGATGATCCAGCGAATGTTGCTTCTGCTTCTGCCAGCTTCGACCTAGTTTTTTTTTTCTCTTTCGATCTGCTGCAATTCATTGTCGGTGAACGCGTGCTCTGTTCAATAAAAACCAGCTGTTCGTTAGATATTTAATTCAGTCAAGATAAATAACACTCTCGATCTTAAATCAACGCGTTGTATAGTTAGACCAAGTTAAACATCGTTACACTCGTTTGCACACAAGATAGCACGTAAGATCTCTTCTTTCCGCAGAGTGTCAAAAACACAAAGATTAAGAACCTTGATACAGCTTGCCAGCTTCGTTGATACATGATTCACTCGACGCGTATTCCAGCCGTATAAAGCTAGGAGAAAACTAGGTTTCCTAAAAGAATTTCTATTACCCTTCTTACGCATACACGAGCGTATAGCGTCAGATGGACGATATAAATGTAACCTTAACCTGGGAACGGCTGAATCACAGAAACGCTCGATTGTTCCGCTGTTTTCCATTCAACGTCGCAGTACAATGGCGCAAAAGTGACACGGCCGAGATAAATTTCACGCTTATAATTATATACCGCCAGAATTTCAGCCGGTATCGAGAGTTAGAGCACGCAGAACAATTGGATTCCCAACAACAGACCCAATTATAGATCGGTTCGTCTCGACGATATGTGTATACTCGTGTACTTACACGTCACGTCGCGTCGCCTGGAAACCTAGAAAACGAAAAAGGCGAAAAAGTGCGCGAAACTGTTGCTGCGATCGCGTTGACCGGTCGAAGAAAAAGAGACAATGGAACGTCGGAGGATAAGCCACGGGAAGTGATATTGTCGTAGGCGCGACAGTTTGGAATTTTATCTACAGACGCTTTCGCCTGCTTGTTCTGAACAGCGTCACCTAAATTCACGACTTCCGTCCCCCGGAACGCTCTTACTTTCTTCATCGATACGCTCCATCGTAACACCTTGTCACGCAATATACTTGTTTCCGTACGTTCGGATGTCTTCTGACTATTAGAGATCGAATAATTAGTGCCCCGAGACACTCGCCTCACGCTCTGATGAATGAAAACGAGGAAAGTTCGTGGTCTCGCGTGCAACTACGCACGAGCAAGTTCGAATTAAGTACAATGGTAAAATACAAGGATGGATATGTTAAGATCTAAGAAATGTTGGAACGATGATTTTCTTGTCTGTACGAGGAACGAACGCAACATTCAGACATTCTTTTCTTCCGACCAAATACTTTTCGTATCCGCGTAACGTGAATAGAACGCGATCAAAGCGAACGATTGAACGAATTAATTAAACGGTAATTATAGAGTTCCCGGATTCGCTCGAATTTCAAGAATTCCGCATACTTCCAGCTTGACTTACGTGGCGGTCCTTGAGCAGCCGTATCACCAAAACGGATGTGAGCGTTCCGACAGAGTTACGAGAGAGAAAACATTTACACTAGGATATTACGCGAGAAAGAATGACGTTAGCCGATCGGTCTCCAAATAAACGGCCTCTTAGTTCGACGATGAAATTGCAAAATCCCATATCGATCGCGACTGTTGGCCACTTCATCTATAATTTTGTTTCGGCCAGAACTGAGTCGTTACCCATTTGAATTGGCTCATCGTTGTCTTTTATAGAAGTCACGCATGTATAAAGCGGACGAATAGGAAACGTGGATGGTGGCACGAACTTTCTCAAAACTAGATTTCTCGGCTGCGAAGCTTGGAGATGTGTGATTTTTGATCTCGTAGCTACGTGTGATCTAGAAGGCAGAGAATTGTCGAAAACGCATCCCCACCGACTCTCCTGCTTGGGCCACAGATTTGTCTTCCACTTTCACCGCTCTTTAAAAGAATTATTCGTAGAATAATCACTAACCTGTAGATGTTTGTGCGTTTGCGAGAAATTTCGATGTACATAATATGTAAAGATATAAATTATTCATTCTAATAGCGTGAAACAAATTTTCATCTAAATTTCGTTTCTATAATTGCGTTGATAAATATATGAATCTGCATAAATATCTGCAGTATAGTGATCGTATGTTGATTCGAGAATATTATTTAAGCATCGGGAAACGCAGCAGCAGCACGTAACATTGTCACGACGACGAATTTCAATCGAGTAGGAAATAGGGGGGAGGGGAAAAATGGGAAGGATCTATTTGGAGATTTATGAGATTTAACGAGAAGCTGTATACTTGGACTTTCCAATTGCTCACACTAGGTTTGATTAGATATCGATTTCTTCTCAATCTTTTATACGAGAATCTTCGTTTCGCAGCCGAGATTTTCACATTCGCTCGTGGCCCGCGGGCGTAATCGAATCGAACAACGCTGACAATCGACCTTGCAGCGGTTTTCTCTTCATGCTCCTGTTCAGAGGCACAATGGCCGGCGTTTATTTTTTTCTCTAGAATTAATAGTCGCAGTTAATTGCCCGGAATCACTTCCTAACTATTTTACGAAACGAGCAAACCGTGTAAAATCGCCGTCGAAACAGGAAGAAAGCTTTCGACGTTGACAATGAGAAGACGATTTGGAAATCAGTTCGTGGAAAGGAAGAAGTCCTATTTGTTTCAAGTTTACTGTCTTTCGATGAAGACCAGTGACGTTTCGCCATTTTGTCGTTTGCAGGTTTGTTAACTATCCGGCTAAAAAGTTTCACTGTATAGGTCATGATCGAAACGTCGAAGACTTCGCGTTTGAAGTTTTTTCTGTTATATCCTCTTTAATAAGAATGTCCTAGCGGGTTTCCATTTTTCAAGTGTTGAAATAATTGAAATTCTCCGTGTTTTTTTTATCCTTTACGTAAAGATATGTCATAGAGACTGTTACAAAGCGACGATGAAACGTTTTAAATTAAATGACAAGAAAAGAAAGACGACACAACGATATAACAAATATTAATTCTCCTGGATGTTTCGAAACATAGTAGATAGTACGTTCTAACTAGAAAATACAAGATACAAGATAGAAGATACAAATAGCAATCGTGTACGAGTCTAGTAGACAGAAGTTTCATGTCTCGGCAGAAAATTTAAGTAGCCCTGGAGGAAAGCACATCTCGCGTGTTGTTCATTTACGTTGTCAATTTAACGAGAAACTTTCCCACCCGCGCGACTGACACTTACTCGGACTTTCTTCTCGCAAGTACGTCTTCTTTAAGAGAAGAAACCCTTAAGCGGCGCCAAAACCGCAATCCGTCTATTATTTACGAACGAACGTTCCAATTTCAACGCAAACTTTTGCCGACCTTTCTATCTTCTCTAATTTGAAACCCCTTATTTGCGAAATCGAATAACTCCACGAAATAAAAGATAAAGAGGATCGGTGAGATCATGCGAGACAAGTATCGATCAAACGTTTTGCCCCTAAAATTTCAAAAATTTCGGAAAGTTAACCTTTTTTGGCCAGTGAACATGACACATTTGTCTTGACATTCCCTGTTTCGTCTACCACCTGTGGTACTTTAAAAAAGTTTAGGAACACCTTCCTTTTTGCTATTACCGATTCAGAACCAAGGTTGACAAAGTTAACGCGATGAATCACGATTCTGAAGAACAGCGAAGAAGAAGGAAACGCTGGTCGGATCGAAGGACTATGGTATCCTTCCGATCGCTCGATTTTCCCGTTCGATTGCACAGAGAGAAGACTCGAGCAGCCGGCGTGAACCTGGTGGGGGACACACGAGAGAGTTTTACCTACCGAAATGAAACTACTCGCCGGAGAAAGTGAGAGCCGACGTAGCGGACGGTGGGCAACGACGAGCAGGCGACCGGGGCTCCTCGAGACGAGAGGATAGACATGGTGCAGTCCCTCCATCGTGTGCATCTTCCTTGTTCCTCGAAAAAATCCTTGGTTCGATCGTGACCGTTTTGAGATCCAATGGCCGGGAAAATTTAGGAAAAGTCTGGTGAATCCACGGTGAAGAAACTCAGGCAGAACTGAAAGAACATTTCCAAGTAGATTCATCTCTCGCGCTGGTTCTTTTTTTTTCCATAAAGGAACTTGAAGATCGACGCCGGCCGAGAGAGAAGAAAAATAGTCAAAGTGTGAAGATGATAAGAAACTAGTGAAGAAGCATGAGGCAGGTCTTTGGTGACTGTGACGCAATGTTGGTACATAGCTGGGTTAATTCGATGTAAAAGTCGCGATAGATAGATCGTGGATCGAAGGTGACGCGATATATCAGTGAGAACCGTTGTGTTATGGTGGTGAGGACTGTTCAGGATCGACGTGGAAGAAAAAGAGGAAGAAGAAGAGACGGCGGCGAAGTTGGCGGGAGTTTCTTTTGAGTAATCGCCTTTTGGACGGTGGAAGGGAAACAGAAGACTAAAACTTAGGGGAAGAAGATTACAAGAACGAGATTGATTTGGTTTGACAGATCGGTAAGTAAAAAAGGTGTCCCGGAGTCCTGTTAGAGACGATGATTAAAAATCTCGATAAAGTTTTTAGTTCAATTTTTAAGACCAAGAGCTTATTTTTTCAACTCCTTCGAGATTTCTAAAGAAGATATTGAAGGTACAGAAAGGTGAAAGATACTAACTTCTGCGCAAAGTAGAGGATAAAAAAGGAATAGTAAGCGGTTAAAAATAACTAGAAACTCTCATTGAATTCGATGCGTTGGGACTTGTAATACAATACGCATGCGATGGTCATTGGAAAAATTAAGTGAAAGTGAGAAGGACTGGATCGGCTTTTGAAAGAAAGCCCGTATCACCAGCCTACTCACCGAGTAAAACGTACACAAGGTAAGATAGGTAAATGAAACTAGCGATTTTAATGGTTGAGCGAAGTAGTTATTACCGATGAATAAATCGCTGGTCGTTCTCGCGACTTTAGTAGTGATTTCAGTTTCCACGTATGGCAAATTAATGGACAGAAATTCAGCACTAATGACGTTTAACAGGATTCGATTATCATTTAATGACATACGACCATGCAACGAAATAATCGGATTTCTACGATTGAAAGTAATTCGATCAATCAGATCTAGTTTCTCATGCAATTACACGGTATCGTTTAAAACATGTATGAAACATAGGAAAAATGTTCTAAAGCTATTAAAGTACTGAAATTCCTTTTGATCTAACGAAGATGAACTTTCACGAGTTTTGCAATAAGTGCTACTCATGATATGACAGTATTCGAACATTATTCAAAGTCTGGGACGAAAAAAGAGTTCGTGGATGGACGGCAAAAGGACCAAGAGAGAAAAGTGAGATCTCTCGTTGCGAATTGGCAATGTCTCGTGGCTATTGAAATGCTCAACTTTCCGACCTCGTAGCCAGTGAAAGTACTTCCGTTCTTTTCCAAAACGAGACAAGCAAGGGGACGAGCATTAAGGATGCACGCTTCGGTACCGTTCTACGGATTGCCTAAACACCACTCCCTGTTTACGTAACATCATTTGATAGAAGTTTGAAGAGAAACGTGTGTCCAGCCACGAAACATGTCGTTCCATCTGACGATCCTCTATCATCGTACATGGAAACGGTAGCGAACGTTCCATCGCGTTCATGCCTCGTTCCTTACGATTAATTTCGTTGAATATATTTCGAGAGTCAATTAAAAAGTAACGATATTGTCTGTCATTGAATACCAGATGGCTCGTGTATTATCAAAGTGTATCGGGATTCATGAATATTCGAACGGTGGTATGCGCGTTATCCGACACACTTTTTCCCCATTTTCATCTGGCAGAGATTACGCTGTTTATGCGCGAATTAATTTCTCCTAGAAAGTAACAATGCAGATCGTTCCGCGATCGAGCGTCACTGAGATTGCTCGGCGCTAGACGCGAGAGGAAAGAATCGACTTTACAGCGGAGAATAAGAATCGGTTTTTAAGCAAGAACGAACGATGAAAAAGAGAAGAACCGCGAGGAGAGCGATCCACGAGGAAAAATACAGAGGGAGAAGATGAAGAAAAAATTCGTTACACAATGGAAAGTGTTCGTCATGAAAGGGTATCTGGTGAACTAGACCGCGAACAAGCGTAGCTCTTTCAAGGCCACGAAGAAAGAGCAGAAGTTGCAACGTTCAGATTTCTTCGAACCGGTTTCCTTCGAAAGGTGGAACGCGTACTCGCGCGTATCCACGGTGGACGTAAGCGTTAAAGGGCCAATCAGGCTGCTGTTATTTCTATCGAAAATCGGGAGGAAAAAAAGGCATGATGCGCGCCCGCGATCTGGATATTACCATTTCCAGAGGCGGGCCCCGAGCAGCCGTTATACTCTTTCGACGAGAGAACGCTTTTTGCTCGTTCGCTTTCTTCTGAGCCGAGCGATCCAAGTGAATTGACCCGTTGGGCCTTGTTATCGTTTATTGCCGTTTTGCAGAAATTACGGTGCTATTAAGCATCGTATAAATACCGATCGAACAAAGTAAACAACAGCTATATCGAGCACTCAGCTCGCATTATCTCTCACAGTGTAGATACATATATTTATTTAAAACAATTTTCTCTTGATCTAAATTTTACTATTTTCTAGTTAAACGAACATAAACGAAAGATTATTTTATTCCATGCTCGTGTGTTGAAAAATGTTCTCTCTTATTTACGTTCTGGATCGCTGTTGCTGGATCGTGCAAAGAAAACGGGGCCGGGATCGGACGAAAACAAAATTTCACGCGCGCGCTTCTCTTTTTTTGGCTTTTTTTCCATTTGCTTTCGGCGAAAGTAAAACGGCGCCTGTGCGCTTTGCAGAGAAAGTAATGGATCGCGCTCTTAATGTCGGTTCACACGGAATTCAGGATGTGGACACCCGTGTGGCGCCAATCGGCTGGCACCGGACAGCACCGACGATATAAACGACAGACAGAAAGACAGAGAGAGAGAGAGAGATAGGAGAGAGAAAAGCCAGAAGAGAAAGAGAAGAACAGACGCGGGACACACGCGAGATCAACGCACGTGGGCTTTCACGAACAGCTGGGAAACGAAGCTACAATTATGCGTGTGGTGTGTATCTCGTTTACAGCGACGTATACAAGAGACGAGAGAAGAAACTCTCTGTACTTTCGACCATCAGCCTGCACGATAGAGTCAGACTAGTAGTAGGAAGGTGAAAGTTCGTGCGATGCAGCTTCTAGATCGCCTCTTCCATCGTTTACTTTGTGATTTTTTTGTCCCTGTCACTTTTCCTTCGATCGAGTTCGAGGAACCGACGATTTTCCCGTGATCGTTTCTTCTCATAGATCTTGGTATCTATCCGTCTTTGACGTTTATACTTCTGGCTACAATTTGTTAGATCGAAACAGCAGCGAAATACGTATTTTAATCGTAACATTTCGTAACAGAGGGGAAATTGATTATGATATATGCGTTTCGTTGGTAGCGAGTATCAAGATGAATAATGGCGAGGGTATTAAAATGTCGACAGCTTTCATTTTCTCTGGAAGAACCAGTGACATGGTTGTATTTTCTCCTCCTTAACAGAAATCAAAGAGCCGAGAAAAAAGAAAACGAGAAAGACAATAATTAAAATATTATCGAGTCGCAGGAGCATTAAGGCGATTAACAGGTTCGAATCTAGTCGGAAACTGGAATATGTTTTCTACCGGGTTTCACTTTTCTTGCTACCTTTTTTTTCTCGCCAGGTCAGGCTTCTTTCGATAACGTTCGTTAAGAACTTGACAATTCCTTGTAAGTCATATTTCAGATAATGTTTATTAGTACATAAAGCATACTGGCTCGTATACTAACGTTTCGTTTTGTTGATTAGATCGGCTATAGCGACATTCTAATCGGCATGGTAAAGCTCGGCATGGTAAAAAGGGACTCGAAGAATAAGAAGAACATGGTCGATGGCTCGTAACTTCCGGCGGAGCGGGTGGCAGCGTGAACATGAACTTCACACTGTCGTGCATGCAAGAAGTGCACTTTCACTTCTACACGACAGAGCCAATGACCTACTAACACATCGAACCATTCACTCGCTACCGCGATGCTATTCTGGCAAGGACGTTCTACATCGATTGTTCGATGCCATCGATTATTCTTCTTGACTGAAAAATGGACGATATCCATTGAAAAATTCTATAAAAGTATTGCAACCATCCTCAGAACTCGCAATAAAATCCATCCTCAAATATTTCAGCTTCAATTCCTAAACGAACTGCTAATTAATTCTTCAAGAAGTAATACGACGAATAAATTAATAATCAAGTTCAATAATTAATATCTATAAAGGTACTTAGTAATATTTATCCGATGGAATTTTACATTTATCTCTTCAATGAATCCAACACTCTTTGCATCGACTCCTGGCCGCTTCCACCCCTTTTTCTAACTCTAACCAAGATCATTCCTTTACCTTGAAATTCCTCGTCGTTCATCGACTGTCCTTCGATCAGCAGACAATGGACCCTTCTTTTCGGGCGAGGATTTTTTAATCCATTACGAAATGGGGTGACAAGGACCGTTACGTGGTTAAATTGACCTGAACGTGGTTAAACTAGTGATTAATGCAGCTGGTACGATGTTGGCTATTGCCCAATCTCGTCTCAGGCCAATAAAACTCGTGGCGTGGCGTTTTCACTCCTTCTTAATATCCCCGATAACTGACCAACCGGAGGATGCTGCCCCGTACCATAATGAATCTCCGTGTGTACAATCCATGTGTTTGTTTCCTGGTGAGCCTCTTTTTACTTTCACCCGTTACGGAGCCAACGTGACGCAAACAACATATTTTCGTCCAATTGAAAAAGAATCCACTCGATCGGCTCCAGGAACTTGTTTTCTACTCTCCTGACGCCGGACGCGGTCGGTTTCCGGCTTTCTGAAGACGAGTAGGTCAAACGGAGAACCAATTTCGATTCTATCACGCGATTTTAATCTCCATCTTTCTCTCGTTTTATACAATATCTCATGAAGCTGTTCTACTGCTTGCGGAAATCTCTTATTAATGTATTATGTATAATTCGTAGTGATGAAGGTCAACTATTACGATTATATCGATAAAGTTTCAAACGAACGCGAAGATGTACATAGAAAGTACAAGATATTAAATGCGAGTGTATAATTCGTAGAGAATCAAATTAATTATTTGCTTGGTAGATTTCCCACTAGATTTATGACCGATTTAACACCGATTATATATTTACAGTGACTATTTATCCAATTAAAATCTTTTTTTCGGCAAGTATTCGAATACCTTGAGTCGCGATATACTCTGCTTTAAACAAAATCGAAAATATTCGACCACGTTACCTTTCGAAATCAAACGCAACAATGCAACCTAGTCACGAATCATTGCGTGCACTATATAGATGCAGTTAAAACGGACTTTGGTATAAAAGGGATTCGTGTCGGATAGAATCTGTTCAGCTGCGTGTTCCGTGGCTCGTTTACCTCACTCACGCGACGTTTCTTCTTTGATGTTTGGAAAATCAATTCTAACGAAAGATCAAACGATAAATCGGAGCAGATTGGTTAAAAAATTACTGGATCGTCGTGGAAGAAGAGAAAAGAGAATTTAATTATCTCGCGTGTCGCTATATAATTACAGCTGTTACGATCGCATCAGGATTCTCGTGCAATCGAATCGATTCTGATAGCAACCAGTCGAGACATTTTCCCCTTCGTTTTGGAATTGAGGACTGTTTACCTTTTCGTAACGGCACGTTTTATCTTGGATCACTTTTGTTCCTTGTATTCTTTGTCCTGCTTCGAAAGATACCGTATCAAATGTTTGACAATTTACACAAGTTAATTGAAAGAGCCTATCGGCTAAATAAGTGGCGAGATAACAGGCTTACCAGTACAAGCCGTCCTATAGGAAGGAAAACAGAATTTTGACACTTTGCGCCGTAAACGAATTCAAAGTTTTTATGGCAAATGATACTCGGAAAGGATGCTGGCTACGGCGCAAGCAAAGACTGGAAGAAAAGGCAAACAGTGGGCAAAAGATCGTTCCAAAAGAGTGACGCTATTAAACACAGGGGAAAGTGGAATATTTAAGTTGCAGGAATCGCGAACGATTTTTCTCCATAACGAAAACCCTAAATCTTTTTGTCCCATTAGTAACGCAATTTCTAATTCGATTTCTTCAGTTTTAATATATAAAACATTTGTACTATGCGTTAGTTTAACAGAAACATGGATTTCCGGACAGAAAATTCTAGTGGCAAGCCAAGATTCTGACAGTTTAAACTTAGTCACACAAGTATTTTAACTTTTAGAAGTATCGTCCCTTTTATACTTAATTAAGTTTCGACGTTATCTTCCGCTGTGATACGCTTTTATAATTCGAAAAGGTGTAATGAATTTTTTATAATAATAAACCTAAACTTTTGCAGATAGCTTATTATTAAATTAGTTACGATGAAATATAAAATATTGTTCGCAGTAGCGCAAGTTAATCTTCGACTTAGCGAAAGATTTATGATTTTGTTCCAGTCAAATGATGGGTGCAGCGAGATCGTGCCAATGGTTGCTCATAGGAATAGTCCTCATCGTATCCTCGAATCGTGCCACCAGTCATACAGAGATCTCAGGATCGAGTCTTAGCAAGCCAAAGACGATCTTCAGTTCCAGTTACATTGAGCCGCGAAGCAACAATGGGAATCGTACAGACTTAATTCTGAATTCGCCTCGCAGACGTCGATATGTTAGATTTCCAAGTGGTCCAGCCGGGTACCTTTTCGAGGGTGGTGGACCTCCTATAGGGAGGAACATCGGTGTGCCTCCTGGAGTTCGTTTTCCATCCTGGAGGCAGCACAAGTCGCTGTGGAGAAATCCTATTTCCGAGTACAACAGACCCGTGATGGGTCATCGAACTCCACGATTGATCTTTCGTGACAACGACATCCCACCCCCGGTGGGTGGCAGCGCATCCTCGTTTTTCCAACAGTCTAACCACTTGCCAGATTTTGAGGACGAGATCAGAGGTAATGTACAATAATGTGAAGTAAAAAGCATAAATCACATTTCTCGTATTTTATAGAAGAATTTTAAGATTCGATACGTTGTCAACCAATTCCACGTCAAAATTTTCCATTTGCATCCTTTCCACCTTCGATCGTTTCGCATTTATTTATTTATTATTTCACCATCAAGCGGCACGAGAGTCAGAAAATTAACAAAAATAGATTTATTTTATCTTTCTCGCGTGATGTTTATATTGGTAAAATATATTATATATACATATGTACGTAAATGGCACTTGAAATTTGCGACGTCGATCTCTGGTTTGGTTGAAAGGATGGGAAAAGCTAGCATTGGCTTGATTTTTTTTTCATATCGTGTTAACTGTTTGCGGTTCTATGTTGAATTGGATTCGATATTCTATTCCATTTGATTTTTCTATTTTTCTTTTATCTTTGATTGAACAGAAATGTCAATATGGAATAGCTACGAAGTGGCTATGAATGGTTTTCATTATTACTTTGACGGTTAAATATCTTTTATGAAAAAGATTGCTCGATAATTTTTTTTCTTTTTCGTTAACAGAGGAAATTGTTGTTCCAGATCATCGAAAGCAAACCCTCGACGATTACCCTAGGTTAGAATCAGGTACGTTCCCCGCGAAGCGATCAGCGTTGATCGGTGTTTCAACAGAGAGCGACGTACCGATGAGTCGTGGTCTAGTCGCACCTGTTGAAAGCCCGTTTCGCAGAGCGTTTCCGGTCTTTCGCTAATCCAATGAGTGAAACCGATACCGGATTACATTACATCTCGCCTCTGGATTTCGTACTAGTCGGATAATTGTAAATTAGCCCGGGTGCAATATCCTAACCGGGTGTCGCAACGATTGTGACATCCGGACCCGTTTCCGTCGAGCCGACGATTTCCGTCATCCGCGTTGGTCGTATCGTTACGACAGAGGCGCTCGAAGGTTCTTTCCTGTTGCTTTTACGATTTCGTTAAACCACATCGCGATTGTATTAACGACGCCCCGTGAAATGAAACTTCTTTCGGTCACTTTTTAAAACGATTGCGCCGATTTTCAATCCTCTCGCGAATTGCTCAATATTCTCAGCTCGTTTCTCTTGCGAAAGTATTCTGAAGCTAGGCTTGGAGTAATCAGACCTTGCTTTGCACATATCAGAGATGTCTGGTATGAAACGTAAACGTGAAAGATCAACGAGTAACGAGGACCTTCCGTTGTTTCATTTTAATTATCCGTTTCGGAGAGACAAAAAGGGGAAAAATGTCGTAAGAGAGAAAGGAGAAGAAAGAACAGTTTGCCCTGTTTTGTGCAGAGCCGCGTCAACAAAAAAGACCGCTGTGGAAGGGTGACGATACGTTGTGCGCTGTCGGACGAAGCTGCGAATTTTTTCTAATGTGCTGGATGTCCGCTGGCCTTTTGGACGGCAGTTGCGGTGGCATCATGTACGCTTGTTGTCAGCGGAAAGAACCGAAAGGTAGCTCTGATTATAACCTGATTGAGGCACCTAGAGATCAATCTCAGCCGCTTCCGTTGGATACTTACACGGAGACCGCCAACGATGATCGTAAGTCCTTCCTACAGAAGCATGTCATCCGATTCTTGCACTAGCATGATCGACCACCGCTGTCTTTTTTTGGAAATGCTTCCTGAATGACGTTATTCTTCTCTCTTATTTAAGAGATTATTCTTTCATATCTTCTTCCTTTTCCTTGCATTACTTCACTCGATCTTCCCTTATTCCCATTTACATGTTTCTTCGCTACTCCATATTTTTGTTCTTTTTAGTTTTTCTTTTTTTTTTTTCTGTCCTACAAATATTACATTAGCACTTTCGTCAGCATGTCGAAATCTTCTTGACTTGTATATTAGTCGCCTCTTTAACACTCGCACTTTCCTTAGCATGTCATCGAATGCCTTCACTTTCTCTGTTTACACCTTCCAAAGCATGGTACGATGTGCACCACCCGATCTAAGTCATTTTCGTCTTCCTCTTTCGATACTGGCACGTGTCGCGATCTTCCTGCCTGCCTTCCTCCGGGTGAAGATTTCTCACCTTATTTGTCAATCGATCTTGCATGTTCATCGTGATAACAACGAGTCCGTTCCGCACTTCTTCGACGGTTCTCTCGTCACGCGAGTCCTCTGAATTTCGTATCCACTTCCGGTGTTCCTAGTTCGCGAGGAATAAATCCTCCGTCCCCCTGAAGTACGATCTCCATCTTTAATCATCAATTTCGCCTGTACGACTATAAAGAGAGATTTCCATAAATCTAATTAATTCACAGATTAATTACAAATACTAGTGAAATTTTTCTTCCGGTCGAACCGCGTTTAAGAGGACACTTTTAATTTAACGGAATATAAGAAACAGAATCGATAGAGTCGCGATTTAAAACGTATTATTGCTCGGTAGTTTGATCGTCAAATGTTTCATTGAATTACTCCAAGTCTAATTCGGTAATACTAACTTGAAGACCAACGAAACGTTATCAAGTGAAAGATGTTTCCGTCGCTACGGTACCAAAGTGTTTGAACATACGCATATATACTGCATAAAATAATTAGAGGATCGTCACTACGAACGATTCTATTGCGTTAAATAAGCAAAGAGAAGATTCTGTTATAATTGACAGACTGAAATATATAATAGTTGTTCATGTGATAGTTTTAAAAA
Organism: Bombus pyrosoma; assembly: GCF_014825855.1. NCBI lineage: Eukaryota > Metazoa > Arthropoda > Insecta > Hymenoptera > Apidae > Bombus > Bombus pyrosoma. The sequence continues at coordinate 4,115,583 of NC_057783.1, forward strand.
CGATGATTAAACCTAATTTTCAAATTCGCGTGTATCATAATCCGAACTAATGTATCGCTGCGTTCGTTGTTAAAAGAAAGATCCGTCTTAAAAGGGTTAAAGTAATAATTAAAACAAACGTATAAACGGAAGAAAAAGATATGAAAATCAAACTGATACGGAAAACGGTGCCCTGATTGTTTCGAGCAGTGTATTTATACATATTCCGCTACTAACTCTTGAAGAGCTGCTCGTAAACGAACACTGCAAACCGATACTACATATTTAGATTGAAATGGAGAATCTACATCCTCGTAATTACAGGCTGCGGGATTCCCGTCTCGAAGCAAACCGCGCAAAGAAGAATCGTCGGAGGCGACGACGCAGGATTCGGCAGTTTTCCATGGCAGGTGAGGATTTGCATTGACGAATCGTAGTCAATCCTTTCCAGCTTTTTGTATCGTCTTTTAAACAGAGAAAATGTTCTACTTTCTCAGGCGTATATACGAATCGGGTCCAGTCGATGCGGCGGCACTCTCGTTAATCGATTCCACGTCGTCACTGCTGGTCACTGTGTAGCTAAGTAAGTGGAATATCGAACATCTGAAGCTGTTACGACTTGCAGAATTTCTCGAAGTTCTAGAATTTCCTTAATCTATACGTGGCTCAGAATTGAAAGCCTCGATGCTGTGATAGAAATTCCGCAAGTACAATATCGGTCGCTATTTTCTTTCAATTGTTCTTTCGTTTTACGTTTAGGGCATCGGCTCGTCAAGTTCAAGTCACTCTAGGTGATTACGTAGTAAATTCCGCTAGCGAGACATTACCAGCTTACACCTTCGGTGTCAGAGAGATTCGCGTTCATCCTTACTTCAAGTTCACTCCTCAAGCTGACAGGTACGTTGACATTTCACGAGTGGCTCTTTAGCAGACGCTAAAATGAAATTGCCTGTTGTTCAGGTTCGACGTGGCTGTTCTACGATTAGATCGACCGGTTCATTACATGCCTCACATAGCGCCGATCTGTTTGCCCGAGAAAAACGAGGACTTTCTAGGACAGTATGGATGGGCTGCTGGATGGGGAGCGTTGCAGGCTGGTAAATACAGAAACGATTTATCTGAAACGTTACAGAGTTCGGGCTAGTGACGGTCGTGTATTGAATTCTGTCAAAATGAACAGGATCGAGGTTACGCCCCAAGACACTACAAGCAGTAGACGTACCTGTGATAGACAATCGAATCTGTGAGAGATGGCATCGGTCCAATGGCATTAACGTTGTGATTTATGACGAGATGATGTGTGCTGGGTACCGCGGAGGTGGCAAGGACTCCTGTCAAGTGAGTTTAATTTGATGTGAAACGGTTCAGGAATTACTGTAGTGGAAACGATATAGCGCGTAAAATTAGTCAAAAGCTAAAAGTTACAGATTTGTAAATTTATGTGTCAAAACGTGCAATTCGAGACGTTTTTGGACAGCTAAGAACCTCGAGTGCTTTTCAACACCGTGCGACAAGAGCAAGAAACAAAGGAAAATTCACGAATACAGAAGCCTTTGTAAAGCTAGTGTGAATTGTATTGGCTATGTTCAATTTCGATCGACAATTACTAACGAGCAAGAAACAAAACAGTGGCTTATTACCGTGTAGATTTAGTGAATCGTAACCGGAATATTAATTTACAAATAACTTTAACGATGAATTACATCGTCTCTATAAAACGGGTACCAGATGCAGCTACTTACCTGTCAGTGGGTATTTCTTCCCAAAGCTTCACCCATCACGCTATATCGTTCCCACCCCGTACATATAGTACATAATCTAGAATGTTCAAGCTGAATTTGAAAGAACTGGGTGATACTCCTTTGTTGTGTAAAAAAGAGAAGAAAATGATTGAGAGCTTTTTGCCTATGATTTTCAGGGTGACAGTGGTGGACCATTGATGTTGGAGAAAACAGGACGATGGTACCTAATAGGTATCGTTTCAGCTGGTTACTCGTGTGCTCAGCCAGGCCAGCCAGGAATCTATCATCGGGTAGCTAAAACGGTCGACTGGATAACCTACGTTATCAATTCGTAGCGAGACGAATCAAAAGGGATAGAGATTGTTCTCTGTAAAAACTTTGCATGAAACAAAGTTTACGACATGGTATTGGACAGGATCTCTGACGATTTCGTAACTGGCTGGCAAATGATCGAACGATAGATACGGAGGATCTAGGAACTGTGTGACTGGGAATTTCGACGATTCTACGCTCGAGAAATGTGAAACGTTGTGATGAGATAATGTTTAAAGTCAGGAACAAAGTTGTCCGTCTTCGAGGTGGAAGAACCGTTGCTATCATGCATCGATTTCTAACGTATAATTTTCTAACGAAACGAGGTGATGCGTGGAAATTGTTTTAACTTGTAAGTCGCGCCCGGTGAACTTTCTTTCGTCGATTATGTAAGCGTTTCGAGGCAAAAAGCGTCTACATTCTTGACGTACGGTGTGAAATGTAACGATGTGGATATTTTGTAAATTAAGTGCGTGTGATATTCGTTTGTATTCGCGCTTAATAAATGTTCAGTTTTTTATTTTATTATTGTCTATCCATTTCCTTTTGTGCGTTCTAACGGATGGGACGAAAGAACAAGGCTTTTACATTAAAAACATACTTTGTTATTCGACAACCGCTATAATTCAACGCAAGCTTAGCGTTGCAAATAATAGAATAACGCGCTTAAGTATGTATTTTCCATTGCGTATATAAGTACACATTTATCTCGTTATTCGGTTTAACAGTAAGTATCTGTGACAACGAGCATCGAATTTCTGCATTTGCAGATCGCAGGACGTCGGTTATCGAAGTTCTATTAAATAAGATTATCATGGGATAAACTACGGTATAGTTACAAGTTTCCCATCTTCACACCAACAAAAAAGTACACTAACTTCCCGCTTTCACGACGAAATTTCATTGTTCTTATACAAACGACTTTTTGTTCTACTAACGTCGATAACGCGTCGAGCGTCGTTTTAGGTTATTCGATATTTTCAATAACAACTGCCTGGCTATTATATCGAAAAAAAAAAAGAAAGAAAAAAGCTCGTTGTGAAAACGGGAATATGATCAATTCCCTATAGTTTCCTAGTTTAGAAAATTCATTAGCATTCGCAACCATCTATACATCTTGTCACACAAAGCGCGTGATCCATGTATTATATTATCTTTAATTTATTTTTTAAGTATATCTTTGAAACCGCAGTGAAAAAAGACGGCGTCTAAACGCGAAAGAGATGCCCCCCCCCCCAAAAAAGAAAAAGAACGTATCTAACTATTTATTTCGTTCGGTCTGCGCCAAGGTGATCGCTCTTCGAGACCAGTGCTCCCTGACGGCAGAGTAAGTTAAAATTCATCATCTAAGTTAAATAAACTAATGATAATACTTTCTCTTTCGAGTCTGGCATGCTCGAATACTAGTAACGGAGGAGGACGAAGAAAGATCAGGTCAAAAGGGACCCCTTCAGTTGATCTACCGTACGATGCTCGTGGGATGCATCGTTGGTTACCAAGCTGTCGTGAATGCCGCGGCATTCTAAATGCACTCTTGTGAACGATATTTAGATTAGAGATCGTGTCGGAAATTTGCCATATCGTTTCTTCCAGTTGAATGCTGGTGATTCGAAACTTTCCTGATCGTCTCTGAATTAAACGTTCCTGAGTGATTCCGTATAGCAGCTGAAAACAGTCTTGTATTGCAATTGTCATGGGACAACAAATGCACTGGCAGATAAAGTGGAGATACTTCGTGACAATCCGGTCTATGAAATCGGGCAGGTACGTCGAATAGCAAACAGTAGATCGTTCTTCAAACTTGTAACGATTACCGTTCGTTGCTCGAAGTACCGTTCTTTGGTCACTACCAATTCAAATCCCACGAGGATAAATCGCTCTGTTCTACGACGGTAGAATATCGAGTTCAAGGACACTTTGTGTAGTGGGAGACAAGCCATATTCGCTTTTGTGCATCAAGGCGCTCTTCAAATCCCTCAATTTCTGCGGTTGAAGAGCCATAGCAGTGTTCCTAGGCAGGGTTGCGATTGGATTTGTGCTGTGGCTCTTAAAACTGGCTTTTTCGTACCGATTGATCCCTTTCTCCGATTCCGAATTGTATCTTCTCTTCGCTGTTAGCTCTATGTTCGGTTGTTTCAGCACGGAATCTCTGTCCTCGAAGCAAGGAACCGTTTGCATGGATACGGTGTTTCTGCGATCGTTGAACAAGGACTTGGGATTTAGAGTGACTTCTCTGGCAGAGCCAAAGTGCTTGAAGTTCTCACAGATCGGACTGTTCATGAAGCTCGTGTCCACAGGATGACAGGACTCGGGAACGCGTTTCTCGATCTTGATCTCGGTGACGTTTTGACGAATCAGGATATCGGGAGCAGCTTCTGGTAACGGTTCTTGGGAGATCGGTGGCCATTTTAAATCGCGTGCCATGTCACGGTCAATCGCGAGGAACTTTCGTCTAGATTTGTCTATGTTATGCCAACGATAGCGTAATTTTCTAAAAACGAGGTAGTCAACAAAGAAGTACTCCATTAGCAACGAGATCACGAAGTTGACGATACCGTAGCCGACCAAGATGAAGCGGAAGCCAACGTTCTCTGGAAGGATCAGCTCGAACCAGTTACTCAGCCACTCAAAGGGAAAGGTCGCGAGGTAAACGGAGAAGAGGCTGAGACAAATGAACGAGGTGAGCAGACCGTAATTCGTGAACAGAGACTTTCTATATGGATGACCCTTAGAGAACGTCACAGCCAGAATGATATACTGCATGGAACTGATTATGAAAACCGTGTAATTTTCGGTACAGCTCACATCGTCCTTGTTCTCAGCAGCTTTCTCCGTAGCATTGAACGGTTTGAACCAATCCATTTGTTGAAGATGCCATAGACTAACGGACTGAAATAGAGCCACGATTAAAATTTGAGTCACTAAGCTAAGAATGGGAGTGATGCTAATGAGACTGTTCAGAGGAGCTGTCTTGACTAACGAACCATCGTAGGCCTCGGTACGACCAAAGAAGAAAGCGAAGATCGAGATGATAAAGAGATCTATGTAGAGGAACTCGATGTCTGTCAAATTCGACTCGAAACTGTACAGCAGCATCACGGAGATGAATTGAGTGAGTGAGTAACTCGCCATATACTTGAAAATTCCGAAGGAAGTGACCAAAGCTGCGCGACCTTCTCGAATCACGGTCAATACGCAAGAAATGTTAGTCTCGCGGCTGGTAAACGGCGATGCTACTGAAGATTCAGTGTCAGAGAGAGAAATTCCGGTGTGGGCAGCTTTCAAAGCTCCACAGTCGTTTGCCCCATCACCTACCATAGCTGAAAATAATATCTAAAATTAACATTTCAATCAAGATAATATAAATTGTTTGAAGAAGAATTCAATTACGTACCAACATAGTATCCCAAAGATTGCAATTCCTGAACGAGTTGTTGCTTCTGGTCTGGCGACATCCTCGCAAAGATTGCTCCACGAGTGACAAGTTTGGGAATCAGTTCTGGGTAATATTGTTTGACTAGTGCCCACGTTTTACCCGTGAGTGAAAACACGTATTTGTTTTTTGAATGGTGTAAGCTGAAACAATGACACACAAAAGTGAGAAATTAGATGTTAACACGTTCGCTATCGGATTAATTTAAATTTAAACCTAAACTATGAAATAAACAAATGTGTAAGTTTCGCACTAATTTACTGTAGTAGTAAATGTGATAATGATGTATAGCTGAATGAACTTACTCGTCGGCTAAATAATTGACATCGTTATCGAACTGATTGTTCCCAAAGGAGCCACTCTCCACTGTTTCCAAGCTAGCTACACTATTCAAATCAGTCATTTCGCTGAGATCCCCGTGTCCCATAGATGGCTGACTGCTGCTCTTCGTGAAATATATTTGTGGTTTCATCTGGTTATGCTGAGTGGCAGAGACTGCAATGACGGCTGTGCCTGGCTTCACGATGTCACAGTCTCTGGCAACGGACAGTGCAGTTAGCATATTGTCGCCAGTCACCATGACAGTCTTTATACAGGCAGTGTTTAATGCACTGATCACAGGCGTGGTTTCTGGTTTCAATCTGTTTTCCATGATGACGAATGCTAAGAACGTCAGATCGGACTCTGCAGACTCGCGACTCAATCGCTGGACCTTGGCGTAAGGAAGACGATTCAAAGATTTGTGTGCGAGGCCGATCACACGGTAGCCTTCCGAAGTATAGTCTTGTAACACAGCGCCAAAATCTGCTGGGACTATAAAAACAATACGATTAGTCATAACTTGAAGAGAGTTTAAAACACAAAATTTAAAAGATGTATTGCAATATTTACTGGATTCTGCTCTGGAGAGGCTGAGAATCATTTCTGGGCTGCCTTTGCAATAGAGGTCGTAATGATTAGCTCCCAACGTCCTGGTAATCACGCTCATCCTTTGGAGACTAGATGTGAACGGAAATTGACGAACGATTCCAATTTCTAAACCTTGCTCCCCCAATTCTGTCGTGGAACCAGTCAACGTGGTATCAAGGTTGTTTAAAGAGATGTTATCGATCATGTCAGAAGACATAGAATTTTGTCGGCTGATCGAGATTCTTATTTCGTTGGGTAGCTTCTTCAATAGATTGGAGCCTTTCGGTGGTCGCACTATTGTAGGGAAAAGCATCGAGAATTTTGACGTATCGGATACATCGGGCTCTTCCAAGCTCCAACCCGTAGACTCAAACATTTTTAGGTCGAGTGGATCTCCGACGAGTTGATTTTCTATTATAGTGATTCCGTGGCAAGTCACCATTCCGATGAGAACATCGTTTAGGGGCAAGGATGTGATATCTTTGATAGGCGGCTGGAATTTCTTATCGATGGTATTCACTACGCCCCACATATCGAGACCATCTTCAGTCAGCGTTCCAGTTTTGTCAAAACAGATGCAGTCAATTGATCCTGACACATTGATCGTTCTTGGACTCGTACAGTAAATCTTGTTTTTCTCAAGTCTGCGCTGTGCCACCATTCGACCAACTGTCATAGCCGCTGGTAGAGCTGGCGGTACTACGATGGTAACCAGATCTAACGCTTCAAGAGCGATGTGATGGTTTGGGACACCTCTCATAGCCTTTGTCACAATGGTGTAAATCACGCCAATACTAGCTATACCAGCTAATAATACGACGAACTTGTAAGAATCTTGTTCAAACTTGAAATCAACAGGTGGAGGATACATAATGGATCTGACCAGTCCACCTTTGCTGGTGTTGAACCCAGTTCTCACAACAACAGCTAAAACCTGCAAGAAAAATAAATTATACGATCAATAATCATTGATCATTTTCCAAAGTCCCTATACAACAATTAGACTGCAGGTTTTTATAAATTTATAGGAAACTTAAAAGAATATATAAAATATTTAAAGAAACAAATCTCTGTTCAGGTCTCATCTTTTTCTGTTCTGTCCGTAAAAATAAGAACTTGCATAGATATGTCTAGTAATAACGAATTTAGAAAATTAATCAGAAATTCTAATATTTCGAGTTACCTTCTCCGAACCGTAATATCTCGTTTGAATAACTCGAGTACCACAAAACAGCGTGTGTCTTGCATGTTCCTTAATGTCGTATATCATTTCATTGGACGAAGGAATAGGCGTCTTTGTGACAGGAACCGACTCTCCGGTCAACATAGATTCATTCAGAATGCAATTCCCAGTCAGAAGCACTGCGTCACAAGGCATCAAACAGCCATGAGATGGAATAACCAAAATATCACCAGGTACCAATTTTTCAGCAGGCACGGTCGCTGTTTGGCCGGTCGCGCGGTCTCTCATCACCGTTGCCACGTCGGAAGAGTGTACAGTGGAACGTAAGTTGTGTTGGTTCTGCAAAAGGATCCTTGGTTATTAATATAATTCAGAGATTGATGCAACAAGCGGCCGAAAAGTTGCATACCCGACGAGTCTGGAAGACTGCCATAATTATGCCAACGCTGGACATGGCCAAGATGACCATGGCGTAATAATAATAGTTGTCGGCAATCCAGAGACAAAAACTAAACAGTTGGAAGACGTAGAATGGATTAAGGACCTCGAGACAAAGCAGCGTTAGAATACTCTTTACTCGAATTACGATCTCATTGTTTCCGTAAACGCAACGTCTGTAAAGAAATCGGAAAATACTTTTTAGATAAAGTGTCGCAAAGTAGATTTATTATGTTTATGTCTATGGGAATTTTTGTGGATATTTGCCTCATATGCTGTTCAAGCGAATTTAATCCTTGCATCTGATGCAATGTGGAAGTTAGGACACCAACGTCTAAACCACGAAGTTTTAGGAACTCGGATCTCTCGGGGTCCCAAACGTAAGTTAACTTCTTGCAGTGGAACAGGACGATCGACGGAACCTCTGTATACAAATATCAATTGATTAATTTTTTATATGAAGAAGAAATATTTTTTAGAAGACTTTTCTTACCATAAAAAGAAAATATATCTTTTAATCGTCGAATACTTACGTTTAAATTGTCCACCGGCTAGATGCAGCGAGAGTGAGGAAGGATATTCTTCCTTTACTTCCTTGACGGTTATCACGCTGCCGTTCTCCATCCATGGTTCGTTATCCATCAATGATTTTCCATCGAAAGGTTTACCGCTTGAAATATATGTGAAATATTAGCTTGAAATTAATAAAAAAGATGTCGTTGATAAAATAAGGAATGCTTACAGTATATCTTGAGCGGCCAAAGTCTGCAATTTCTTTACGTAATAACTCGTGTGTTTTCCTTGGAACTTTTCTACCAGCAAAACAGTGTCTGCGGTTTCTAATTGACATTTGGAATGAGTTGCTAGCAACATAAGATGCGGTATCCAGTGAAAGACCAATCTAAGAAGCCCTCCGGTAATGATAATCAAGAACCAAGTAACAGCGGTTAGAATATTGTTTCTCTTGTATCTAGAAGAAATAGGAAAAGGCGTTGCACAACATCGTGACACTTTCAACGCGCGATATGTATGTATGTACCTACCCATAAATTTCCATTTGATCTTCTTCACCAGGGTTGATGTAATCGATACCATTCTTTAGGTGGAGAATCCCATTGCCCCTGGTTCCTGAAATAACACAATGGCCAAATAATTAGATCGATAACAATCGATGACAGGCGATGAAATTTCATAGAAATAGCCGCGTGAAATAAATTGCTTCGTAACAATGTGAAATGCTCGTAATCATCAATTAAACGGGCTATCAATGGTACGTTATTTATGGACGGCGATTTCATTCGGTAGGATCGTCAAGGACGATTCGATAGAATCGCTGCCAAATAATTTGATTAAGTAGGCGGTGATCTCTTACCCTCCAAAAGTTCCGTTTTCTGCTCGCGCTGTTGATCAGCGGTGGTATTAGTACCGCGTGTTCCAAACACGCTGTACGCGTTTCTGGCGAAGCTCAAGTTCAATTTATTCGGAGTAGGCGGCATGATGATCGCAGAAAAAGGAGCGGATCTTAAGCGCGAATACTATATATTTATATGTAATATCTATATATATATATATGTGTGTGTTTCTCCTCTCTCTTTTTAAATTTGGTACAATTGTTCGTGGTCTTACGGGAGATCACTCAGCGAGGACACTGCTTGCGGTATCACGACAGGGGGTTTTCCCTTTCGACGTTTCTTGTCCTTCTTCCCAATTTGAATCCTTAATCGTTTCACAACTACATTTTACCACTACTCTTATCACCTACGATTTATTGTCTATGGGTCAACCGCGGACCCGTTTGTTGTTGTTGTTTTATTCAACAACGGTATAAACGAAGAGAAGAAAAAACAAGAACAACGACACAAAGTTCGTCAACTGGCTTCAGAGGGAGATCGACGAGAATAAAATACTCGTGACAAGAGAGAAAAATGGGATTCTAGCCGAAACCAATTGAACGGTTCAGATGTGGCTCCCCTAGGAATAATGCAAGACGAGGAGATCGCTCTTTTAGGCAATAACCCCGTCTGCTACCGACACCGATTACCCGCCATTTTCGGGTCCGTCTTCAATGTTCTCGACGTAAATCTCAACAGAGCGTTCTCTTGCATTTGGCTGACATCGACAGGGACCAAAATGCGTCAGGATATAGCGGTATCCTGTCGAATGGGTCGAGGTTCCAAGATCTTCCTTCCACGAGAGTTCAAGTGGCAGTGGCTAGTTATTTGAGTGGCAGGACAACGATGACGTTGACAATGAAACAGTAGCTGATGCTATCGCTTCGGACCTGCCCCCGAGTTCCTGGATTCGTGTCAGTCGCCAGGATCAGTAAGCTTTCGCCAGCCAATTCGTGGCGTGGTCACTGCTCGTTCACCTTCGCTCATACCGCGTCGTACGCACGCCTGTTTCGAATCTCTGTCGGCCAATCTCGGATGAAGCAGCTGAGGCTCTTCGAAATCCCAGCAGTCCACCAGAGATCTCTTCGTCTTGGCCTTGTCTCTCGCGGTCGATCCAATGTTACCTCGACCTTTTGTTCCGCAGCCAACTTCTATCGCCTCTCTTGCATTCTCGTGCCTCCCTTTTGCTGCCTCAACGTGCGATCTCAAATACATTACGGGTTATAAGAGTATTTTGGATGCCGTCGGGTGTGTCGATCGGCAGGGAAACTTCGTGGATCCTCTTCGATCAATAGAAATCTGACTTATCGATTAAATGATCGGGTCGATAAATGATGTATCGATCGTACGACTAACGATATTGTTCCAAGATCTTCACAACCACTAAGTAAATCGATTTACAAAGCGATCCTCGATTTTCTAAGGACTTAAGTACACGAGTGTTCGATTGAAAAGTACAATTGATCACAGGGAGAAAGAAAAGAAAAATTATTGTTCGCGATCGTGAGTACTTCGCTCTTTTATATAATGTTCGCTTCACGGTTTCGTGAATTTCGAACACCTATATATAGAATTGATTACGTCAACGTCCAACGTTCTTTTCTCGAAGGTGATCACACGTCTCCCACGAGCTGCTTCGATGATTAACACTTTTATTTTTTCACGCGCGAAAACCGATGCACTCGTTTTTAGCACTGCTCCTCACTCGTAATTATCACTCGTGATCCGGCTGTTCAATTCTGACTAATCGCCCTCGCGGCTCAAACGTACTCGAATTCTTGCTCTTTCCCACGGTTATGCCCTTTGCTTTTCTGTTCGTCGGATGATTCTTTCAGATGATCCGTTTAAACGATTCACCCTCTTCGGGACTTCTAAGTACAGAGAACACGGTGCAATAGTTTGTACCTAGTATCTTACTCATGCTGATGATTTCAATTCGTTCGTACGCGTCGATGATCAGCTCCGCCCTGTTAGGCCTCCGTAAATTAGGAAACAGAAAAGAAAAAATCTCTCTCCTCCAGGAAGTCACTTTGCACACGGTCGTTTCACTTGCGTTTCATGCATCTGTGGCCGTTTTCGGGTTTCTCGCTCGCGACACTCACTGCGTCTGCCTCTGTCGACATGCACCGTGTCGGTTTATAAGCGCTCACGTTCGAGGAAAAACGACACCTTTCCTTCTCGCATGCCTGTTAATTTTTTTCCTTGAAAAGCCCACGATCCGTTGGAACTCTTTCAAACCGCTTCGTGCAACGTGCTCACAATGAATCTAAGATGGCGACTAGCCAGTCGTTCCTTTATAGCTGTACACCGAAATGCTTTCTTTCTCTTCCTTCCACGATCGCGTTTGTCCAACGGTTCCCGCTTGGCGACAACGATTCGTTCGACGAGTTTCGTGGTAGACCGGTTCGTGCGATCACTCTGAAACACTGACAAGTACGAAACAGCTGGCACAAAGCGTTCGCCCCAATTACAACGAGATTCCAGACGCAAGTGTATTAAGAGAATCGTTTGGCATTAGCAGAAGACATGCGCTCTTGCCTGCTTCTATTCCGGTTCAGGGGCGTACTCTTCGCCGCCTTTCCAGGTACGCCACGTGTCTCGTTTCGTTACTCGACTCCGAAACGCCGATTCGATTACGCTCTGTCAACGTTTTATGAAACGCTGAACCTCAACTACATCGACGAATTCGCAAACGTTTGCTGATTCACATGTGAATATTTACACGACACGACGCATCAACAATTTCTCACGATTAAATTGAAGTGTCGAGAATTTTCTTTAATTCTATAAGTTACGAGGCATTGAGGGCGCCAGTTGTTTGGTTCGATTAAGATAGAAAGGTCTTTCCAATTGCACGATTGAATGAAAATCTCCGTTTGGAGTAACTTTATCAAAATCTTAACTTGTTCTTCGACAGCTGTCATGGTATAATTCAACTTGTCATTTTGTGATTATCGACGTTCTCAAGGGCTAACTAGCGAGCTTCGGGGCACCAGGTTTAGTGATGTCGTACCTGAGATACCCCCACCAATTGGTTTTGCCTCGACCTACGACGACGTTGCCGTTCGTGAGTCATTTGTTCTCACTAAATCGCCTTCCGTGGCACGAGTACGGCCCTGTTAATTGCATGGGACTTAAAATGCATGCGCCTGTTTTCATGGCGATTCCTCTTCCACTACCCTCTAAGTGATTATCGAAGGAGCGCACCTGTTTAGGTGTTGTAGCGGCAAATCCCAGGTAAATCGAGCGGTTTACCCGCTCCAGCCGTCCTCGTCATCGTCTCTCTCTCTCTCTCTCTCTCTCTCTTCCTCTCTTTCTCTCTTCGATTCTTCATTGGAGTATTGAACGAGCCCGAAAGCCTCGTGGTCGATACTCTGTTCGAGTTAACTTTCTGCTTTACTATGGCCAGCACGTGCCAAGCGTCTGAAACGTTCACACCTAACTCTCGTGCGGCTGGTGGGGCACTTCTTTGCCGTATCCTCTTTTAGATAACTCCGAGTTTAACCTTTCAAGGCACATTCAGCGCGTTTGCGATTATTGGAGCTTCAACAGAAGTTTCTTTTATCCGATAAAACAGAGTGCGAGGAGAATAGGGTCAAGTTTAAAATGAGATTACTAGATTTCATAAATATATAACGTGTTATTTAAGGAATAACATTTCAGTGTTTTGATGATATAAGTAATGGAGATACGTATATCGTTAAGCTTGAATCTTGTTATGTTCCATTCGTTTGAATGAAAACAGATGCTAATAATATGCTACTACGCATCGACTACAGGTCAGTTTGTTGTAACACGCAATCGTCAATGACTGAGATGTCGTTAAAGACTATAGAGAGAAAGAGAAAGAGAGAGAGAGAGGGGGAGGGAGATCTGAATCAAATTTCCTAACAATGAGGAAAGACACCTGAAGTTGTTTTGTAACTCATCGTTGCGACAGTTTCTTCTGGAATTGTTAGCTCCGTCTTATTCGAATCTCTTTTATCGTACAGGACGTATCGTACATATCGTATTTGCGTACAGGAATCGTTGAATGTCGTAATTACACCAAGAGATAGCGAAACTTATGTAAGGTGAATATTGCAAACTGTGTGAATGGTGACACGCGATTTTCCGGCACCGCAGACGCGATGCTTTGTACTCGTATAATTTCGCGCCGTTAGCTTTTCTTGAGGAAGGAATCGCACGATTTCCGGTTAATCGATGCATGTTTCTCGTTTATCTCGTTTATCGTAGCTTCGATTATTCGATCACGTTCCACGTGTACACTTGGCGATTTTATTGATCAAATAAAGCGGTGTATAGCTACCTATGTTACAAATTAGTCTATCCGGTAATCGGTCACGTTTCATCTGCAAACGTCTGAAATTTGATACACAGTATGATAAAGTTAGATAATATTTATTGTTAGAGTAACCGTGGCTTACCGATAACAGGTTTCTACTTTCCGATGTTCAGATACGAGGAAGATCGTTCATATTAATTCAATGAGCACATTCGATTCGCTGCGTCGTTACGTAAGATCAGTAGGTTTTCGCGAACGTCTGTAAATATCGATAGTTTTAAACTGGCAGCTTTTGTGGAAACATGAAAGTGAACGTTATCTTTTGCTTGTTCAGTGTCACACAACTGGTGCTTTAATAAGCGTAACTTGAGCGATAGGTCGAGGCTACTGACAGAAATTAAAATTAAAGATATTACGTTCCTTTCTTCGTAATCTATCGAAATCTTCAAAGTTCCTTATTTGACGCTGTTTTTTCACGAAAATTATCTTATCAGACATTATCGAGAGGTTTATCGAACCAATTACGTTTTCCATCGTTCAAACGAGGAAACTCTATTTATATGAATTGGATCATCGAAACGATACACGCCGAATCGAGGACATGTTATCGTAGAGAGACAGTTTCTTGTTTCTTATCCAATTCTCGTCATTGATAAAGCTCGAGATCTCGACGATAAATCGTTACGTGGATTCTTTTCTCTGCTCCGATTCCCGAATTTAAATACGCGTCACGGAAGGCAGACGCGTGTCGACCTCCGTGCTATTTTCGAACGAGTCGTGTCGTCGACCGATTCGATGAAAATCGTCTCATATTCTACTTACTTGCTCGTCTTTTCGACTCGCAGCCTGCATTTAGAAGCATGCGCGGTGAACGTCATGGCCGTTTGAACTTTTCGCGTCTATAATAATCCAGTGACTCGACCCTGATTTTGTTGTCGACTGAAATTTCGACGGAGTCATCCGCGTTTCCGACGCGCGAATTATTAACTGAGTTATTTACAACGCGTGATCTGTCCGGAAACACGCATTTCTCGTGGAACATCATCTTCAAGAATGTGCAATTGACAATTATAGTTTTGCCTCAAGCTTCTCACGCACAGAGATTCTCGTTAACAGTCGTTTGAAGAGATACTGACGAGTACATCTTCTCACATGGAAAATTATTTCTTATTATTTCTACATCCAAGTATTTTCCTACTTTAGAAATCAACAATACAATCGTAACGTAACGAGATTTTAGAATGGAACGAGATAAAGTTGATTTTTGCTCGTATCTGTTTCACAAAATCGGCTGGTGTTTCTTTTTAATGATAGACACGAAGGAAAAATACTTGATTTGTGAATGATGTCTGATTGCAGCGCATAACCTTCGGGGTTATCACCAAGCGGAGCTTCATGTGGTCTATACATCTGTAAAACTGAACGAGAGAGTCCGATCAACGCGGAAATACAGTGGATTTCGTGGATGAATGCGGGAATATGGCACTGTGTGAATTGTTTTCGTGATCGATAAGGAACATAATCTTCAAAGAATGAAATTGATATTTGCGATTCTATTTAGATGTCTTCCGATAAGGAACCTGCTATTCATATCAGATTAATCCGAACACACTTGGTCGTTTTGATAAACCGATTTTCTGAAATAGAGTTGCACGTGCGTAGCCAGCTACGTGCTATCGCACACATTTATTGCACAAGACGTCATAATTGTTCTCCGATAAGGAAACCTTGCTTAATTTCAACGTAGTTTCACAAAACCGTTTCTTCACAGTAGATACAGGCGGCGCGCGTCAGACGCGACAATACGAAACACTGATAATTCGATCGATAGGGTTGATGAACTGATACCGCTGATAAATTGACTCGATGTAACAACAAAATTTCTGATCAAAGAGGTAAGAACCTCTTTGCATGATTAAAAGCAAAATACAGAAATCGGGAAATTGTTCGATGCAAGTTTAGCGTCAAAGAATTTAGAATTCTAATTGTACTTTAGTCGCCAATTGATAAGGCTCGTTTCTTTCGCGTTGCCGTATTGAGTTAAGGCTTTTTAGTAGATCAACTTTTTTAAATCATTATGTTAGAACGCATAGACTGAGGAGGACGCGGCATCGCGGCAGCCCGACAACTTCGTTCGTTAAATGTGTCACCTCTTAATTGACGAATCGTTTCGAATGAACGGGGGTCATTTGGGAGAACATTAGAATAGCTCGTGTCTGCTACTTATATATATACATACTTCGAATTCGAAACGTTTCTAATCACGTGCGATACGCTTCGGTGAAAATAGACTCAAGGAGAAATTATAGTAATTGATGCTCGTTATTTTCCTTTCTTTTCTACAATCTCTTTCAAAACCAACCCTCGAGCAAAAGTTACCATGATTTATCGACTACGGAATCTCCCTCGAGCGATAATTACCAGCTATTGAAAAGTAATTTCTTCTAATTGGTCTTTTCCTAACTTTCATGAATCGATATCGGCCGATAGATTGATATCGATTTTACTTGGATAAAATAAAAGAATATTTAAGGTACAACGAAATTAATTAATTAATCCTGGATAATGTCGATAATGTTTGTAATCACGATATCGACAAAACTCCTCTTGATAATCATCGCACTTAAAATAGATCGGTTGCAATGAAAGAGCTATAGCTATTAGTTATTTCGACACTATGTTATTTTCACAAACCCAATGTCCAACCCAATTCGTCAGAAAACGAATTATCTATCGCATTTATTGTCGCCATGCTTGTAAATCATAGTTTCGATCTGAAATTCGAAAACTGTATCTATGCATGTAGTTTTTGTCGGGCAGGTTGATCTCGATCGAAGTTTCGGATCGTCTTGATTTTATATCGGTGTCGATTCGAGATTACAAACGTCGATCGAGTATTGCCACAACGTTGAGCAACCGGAGACCGGTCGGGGACTGACGCAGAGGAAAGTTTCGCTGTTACTTTTATACGTGGAACCGGCTATACATAAACAGAACGTTCGTCTGTGTTAATATAACCAGCACGACACATTAATCACTCAGCTTGGTAAACGTATAGCCACCGCGATTCCAATTTTATCCAGATTTCAGTTTTCTTGGGTTTGTGACGCTTCAAAATTCTAACAACAGCTCTTACACTTAAACCATTCGAAGCCAGTGTTTCTGCGTGTTTGTTAAATCCCAAGGATTTGTAGGCTTGACATTTAAAGACCTTCAAATTCTTAAGATCCCATAAATCTTCCTAAATCTACAATTTCTAGTTTGTCAAGGACTGTACAATCTGTTCACCCAAGACCATCACCAAGCAACGCATTCGTTGAAATAACAAAAGCCTACCGTTCATGGCGCTTATCCTCAGCTCGGAGGAGGCTGGTTCGAAATTGGTGTTCTCCACTTTTGTATCGTGACGACGACGACGTTGGTGATGGTGGTTGGACAGGTGGGCATTTAGAAGTAATCGAACACCAAGGGAACGCCGGGCATCGCGTGTCACCGGGGGCCGTGATCGTCGTTTTTGTTTCCCGAGAGATCAGCAACGAGGCAACATAATTTCGGTGGCACGCGCAGCTGCGCCGTCAAGAGAAACGCTACGCGACCGCGCAGAAAAGCAGCAGGGACGCGCAACGGAGCGCCGAGCAACACTGTCGTCGCGTCGCTCCTCTCGCGAGTTCTTCGCCCCGTTACCGAGCTGTACGTAATCGCTTTCATGTACCGGCGATCCACGCGAATCTACGCCGCTGATTGGTTGAGACCAATTCCTTATCAGCGAACATTGTTCCGTTGGAACCGATGTTTCAAAACGGATCCAATCCTTGTCCCTGTCGATCTACCGATTTCGAGTAAATGCAGCTAGTTAACACGCCCCGTGCGATTAGACACTTGCTGTTAGACACAATTACACGCCTGACCGTGGAGTTAATCCTGTGCAATTAATGGCTTTTCGGTAGATTCAAAGTTATCGACGAAGTTCAACGAGTAGTTTTAGCCTATTAGGAACTTCGTCTAACCAAGTCTCAGCGATTTCTCGCGGTTTATCTCTGACAACTCAGAGTCCGTCGCTCTCTTTGCGCAAGATGTTTATCGCGAACTCTTAAAAAAATCGCGTTACTGAGATTGCGAGAAGTATTTGATTTTAAATCGCGGAAGAAAAGTGAACGGTTTTCCCGTACTCGCGAGGAAAATCGGTGAACGTGTTTGTTTTTGTTCGAGGAGAAAGTGTCGACGTAGACAAGACGTTGCTCGAGATTTCGTTCCTCTTTATTGGTTTCTTTTCTAGTGGTTCTGAACGCGGTCTTAATTGCTTTATTTGCATTCTTTGTTGCGCACCTATGGCACGACTTGCCAAGTCGGGCCTCGCACGAGTTTCCTTTTTCTTAATCATTCGTTTTATTTTCATTCACGATCGTTCTTCTTTTAGTTTCGCACGAATTTTATTTCTTGTTTTATTTCTTCGAAAATTGGAGAATCGATTCGTCAGGAAAGTGATCGGGGAAGTACCAGGAAAATGTTGTACGGACTTCGTTTATTCTCTGCGAGACAATGGATATAATGTATACTTTTAAAGCAATCAACAAGATACAACGCCTTTGGACGTCTACAATGGTTGCCAGTTGTGCTAATTACGAGCTAAAAATTCCGAACGTACGTATATTCCATCATTAGGCGCGCGAGTATATTAAATAGTTAATTAATATAATAATAATTAAAATATATATTAGAATTTCTCTCTCCCCTTTTTCTTCGTTTCCGTATTGTCAACTTTTGCTCAACAACGTTTCCTAAATACGATTAAACCCTGACGAGATTTCTCACATCGAACCCAAGTTTCCAAGCTAGCTTCTCAAGAGTAACAGTTTAAAAGATATCCATCTTTTGCTTACTAAAAAGTAAATATAAAAAAGAAAGAAATAAGAACGTAGAATTTTTGCTATTTACAGATATATCGTTCGCGAGATAAGTCGAATCTCTAGTTTCTAGATCGAATCGAACAATTTACTACGGACTGGACTAGGTCACGAATGAATCTTAACAAATATAGAGAAGATATGATCTCATTCGCTAATACCAAACACGTTTCTATCAACTTTGTTTGATCGAAGTTTCAAACTCGACCAAACACGCGTTTCCACCACGAGACATACATCCTAAATCTCAGAAATCTTTCTTCTTATCCTTATCCACTAATACGTTGTCGTGGTAGCTGATTTCCTGGCCGGGAACAGCTGGATGTAGATAGTGCGGTTCCACGTCGATTTTCTCTTTCACGTCGGGATCTAAAACCATCGAATGATGAGGTCCTCGATGAAGCACCGTCGTCGAGTGATGCTGTTGCTGTTGTTGCTGCTGCTGCTTTCCAGTCGATTGATGCTGATGTTGATGTAGATGCTGATGAGTGTGCTGCTTCTCCTCCTCCTGGCCGTACTTGTCCAACAACTCCCTTAGTTTGTCGAAGTCGATGTCCTCGTCGATTTTCGAGAACAGCTCCTTGGCCCCAGATTGCTCCAACTTCTCGGAGTCCTTGAGCTGCTTGAAGAGCTGCAAGAATCTCTCGTTAGCCTGAACACCATCTCTGGTGGTATTTTTGGAGGAGTTCAAGTTTGGGTTTTCCAAGAGATCTGGTTTTTCGTGAACGACGTTCACATTCTTATCCAAGTTCTCCACGGTTAATTGCTGAAGCAGAGTATTGTAATCTGGCTTGATCCTGGATGTTTCCATACAGGAGCTGCAGGAACAATTGGTGATAATTTGCACTTTCTTCTGCATGGTGATCGGATTGTTGGTCTCGTCCTTGCAGTCCAGCGTAACCTAAAGGATCAAATAAACTAGTCAATTTTAATGAAACACATTCGCAATTTATACAGTCGATCGATGTATGTGACTTCCAAACAGCTGATATATTTATTCGCCTACCGTGTGCCAAACGCTGTCCAAAGGCTGACAAGAGTCGCAGTAAGGTCTGATTAGGTCACCAGGAGCGGAAGGTTCGCTGTGTGGCACCATGTACGAGAAACAAGCTCCCACGCAAACGTTGTTATCCAATTCCTGCGAGGAGCATTGCGGCCACGTGACGACTTGCTTTATGGGAGTCGTCTTGCACCAGCTGTGCTTGTCGGGGTACAGTACGATGTTGTGAACCTTAAATAACCAGTAACGTCACTCTACGGAATAAATCAAAGGGAAATCGAGTGAAAGATCGATAAACCTTGTGCTCGCGATGGGCGTGTAGGGTGGCCGCCTGAAGGAACAGCGCGATCACCACTGTCAGATGACACGTCGGTCGCATGATCCCTGAAACAACAGAAGGAGAGAGAGAGGGTATCCGAATCTTTCCGACTGGACGGTCGTTGCCAATAAATTAGTCGCCAGAGCAAAGAGCAGTCAAATTTCTAAGCGTGCCCGAACTTTCTCCGTTCTGATTTGTCGCGTCAAACATAATCGAGTATGGATAGCCGAAGAGACGAAGGAATTTCGCGATTGCGATTCGAGGCGCGGCGTGCATCGTGTGCACGTGTGCACAACGCGTATTCGTTGGTCCCCACCCCGAATGAATGAAAGTCCGTGGCTCTCTTTCTCTCGTGGTGTGCCTCTCCCGAGGTCTCAGGTTCGACGACCGTCTGAAATTACGTCACCGGGATTTGTCGTGGTGCCGCTTCTCCTTTCTTCCTTTTTCTTCATTTTCGCGTCGCGTGAATTTTGTTTAAAACAAGCTACACGCGGGGAGCATCGTAAACGCAGGGAGAGCTACCGAGCGGTTTTTTTAAGGAGGAGGAACAGGGGTGTTAGTGAAAAGAAAAAAGAGCGGGAATGAAGCCACATCGGAACATCGCGGCAGCGAGTTCATTCATAAATCGTTAAGGCCGATTCCTTGATTCCAGTCGAGAGCGGGATGCTCGAGTTTTAAGTCACCGAGATCTTAAGATAACGGAATTCCCCGTGGCCTGACGGGGTCGAGAGAAAAACGAGACTTTCTCGTGGATATCTCGACCATAAATAGCGGCGGATTTAAGCTACGAGGTTTGAATACGGGATATGCTCCTTCCGGCGGTATGAGACATTTTTTGAGGTCAGATCGTAGAGGGTAAAAGTTTCTGGTTGTTTGTAAAAATTTGGCAGAGGAATCGTCGTTGGCTCGGTCAAAAATTTCAATTTTCGCGAATGGAGCAAGCAAAGACACGAAAGGAAAGACAAAGAACTGGGTAGATTTAAAATCTTTACCAGGAAGCAATCAGTGGCGGAGGAAGCGGAGTCTCAATTATCGTGACCAGTCGAGCTTGCACGAGCTTGTTTTATTTCCACGGAGCAATCGGTAATGAAGCAATAATTCCGCAGCAGCGTGGTAAAAGGAACGAAGGAGCATTACGTGTATATGTAGACCGGCTGGATCGATGGCGACCGAGAAAAAAAGCGTCAATCTCATCGTACGATCTTTCTTGATCTTTCGGAGATCACCACGGGAACAAGTGGCACGAACGACAAGGTAAAAGGATGTGCAGGCCCAATTACGAGAGATCGGCCCCTTTTTTGGCCCTCGAAAAATCTCGGATCCGTTTCACCGCGGAGCATCAGGGAACCCACCACCGTGCATCCTCCGTCCTTCAGGAATTTACTTTGTCGTTGGACTCGCGAGTTGAATTCCTGACAACAGAAAGAATCTCGTCCCTCTACGAACAATTGGTCGCCGGTATTTCCAGGAGAGGATCAACTTTTCGTTCCCCTCCGTTGCATTTCAATACCGATCTTTCGACCTTTTCTTATTCTTCCGCAGGCTTCCTCCTTATCCAGCGTTTCATTCGACGAGCCTCTTTTTTCCATCGTTCCTTTCTTAGGTCGAATCCACTATTTCTGCTTCTACTTCGAAGAACCACGCCGGCATCGCAGGCTTCGACGTATCAAGCCCGATCGAATAGTCGAAAATAAAATTTGAAAGGTTATCGGTGATCCTCTTGCAACGTAACACCTGCTGCAAATTGGCCTAAAGATACGATAGTCGAAAAATTAGAGCTCTCAGCTGATTCTTGTTGAATCACCCTGTACGTGGCCACGAGGGGAGGTGTGCGACTACAAGGTTCGGCCGCCCATCTCATTTCCACAAGCGGTGATTTGAATGACCGAGTAGGATACAACAGGGACGTACTTACTTAATCCGGACGAGTCCGACGGCTTACAACGAACACCACTTCGTTCTATCCAAACGATTATCTTTACATATTGTGTCGTCTTTACATATTACGTATCTTCGTGCTTCTATCAGACAGACCGCGTTAAATGTCTACAATGGCGAGAAATCAATTTTTATCTACCTTTGATTTATCGCTTAAGACACGCGGCCATTGGCAGATATATTTCTTTCAATTATTTTCATCGCACTTGTAGCTCAAACTGCCGGAACTTAAGAAGAGACGAGCCGAGTACGAAGCACGAGCTAGCACGATCGACGTGAAAAATAACGAGGCGTTGGAGGAAGAGGATCGAGATAAATACGGCCCTGGCCGGGTCGCAGCCAGAAGTCCAAAGCTCTTTGTTGCTGCGCCACCTTCTCTTCTCGCCTCTAGGTCCGTGTCGGTGGCATGGAGGACCTCCGGTCCACCTCCTTCTCCACCTTCCACCCAGTCCCGTTCCTTCGATTTGCTCGTGTCGTCGAGAAACGAGGGACGAAGACAGGCTGGCCAGAGGCGAGGCAGAGCGAGCGAAAGACTCGACAGAAAGAGACGGTAGAGGGTCCTGCGCCCAGCCGCGAGATTAATTTGATTTTCAACCAAATTTGACGCGCCCCCGAGCCTAGGCGGCCAAGCACAAAGAGCGCCGCGATCTGTGCACGCTACAGACGAGATCTGTTGGTTCGGTCGGCGTTGGCCTCTTCCCGCGGGACCTTTTAAAAAGCACAAGGATTAAATCCGTTCGACTCGAGCTTAACACCTACGAGAACGAGCGGCCCGCGGACGTGACGTGCCGCACTTCCAGGAAGCTTCTAATAGGAATTCATATTTCATTCGGACTTTCCCTTGGCGAGAGAAGAATTATGTTTGGCAAACCTGAACGACGACTTGGGGCGGGCCGGGCGGAGAACGCGTGGAGAATCGGCGTTAAACACTCCGTAGGATTTTATTGTTCGGCTCGAGCCTTCTTCTTCGTCAGATTATTCTTCGAATAACAAACTATTTGTCGTTATTAAGAAGAATGCGAATGCGAATGGAGAATCGACAAGGATGAGAAAGTGAAGCGTGACCGAACCAAAGTTTGTACGGCCCTGATGCCCGAGGCACGCAAGATACTTTCATGATCTCTTTGCCGATGTGCCACAGTACTTAGGCGCGAGAGAAAAGAGAAGAGGAGGAATATTCGCAGCCAGTACGAAGGAAGGAAGAAGAAACACTAGGAGTAAAATGGTTCAAGTTGCTCGACCAATGGTAGTCGTCGGGGAATACGTATAGGTTCTCGCTGGTGGTATCAAAGGACTAGAGCTACTCCGTAGCTCGATCACCTTCACCATGCTTCATCTAGGCATAGCCATAAGCGGAAGAATGACTGGTGGGTACAGTACACAGAGACGAAGTAGGAGTTTCTTATTTTTCGAATTCCTTTCCTACGAGAGAAGCGCAACCGGAGAAAGGTATATACACGCCTATGATCGTTTCGTACCGTGAAATCTTGCGTCGACGAAGGTCTCGGACTTCGAAAAAAGAAGGTCCAAGAAAGAAAAACGGTACGCGGCCCTGATTATTGCGATAGATTAGCGTATAATTTTGGAGCGCAATATGTTCTTCCATTTTAATGAGAAATCCCTATCTTTCGATTTGGTCTAGCCCAATTTCGCATTTTGCGACCGTCCTTTGCTCGTCTTTTTTCCGCAATACGGTGCCGTGGCCGAACTAATAGGGGGGCCCGCAGGGTGAGGGTCCAGAAGGGGAGCAAAATAAAAGAGGAATCGACGAGAGGGAGGACGCAGAACGCGCCAAAAGCGAGAGGGAACCAGAGGAAGGCAGGCGAAAAGGAGCGAGAAGGTAACTGGGGAGGGTCTGCAAGAAAAAGAAAAGGAGGAGTTTGCCAACAGCACCGGAGGAAGCCCCGAAAACACGCTGGACGTGTGGCGCCATCTCGGCTCCTTTTTTTTCTTCCTCCTTCTCCGCCACTCGCCGCGCACACCCCCCGTGCTTGTTCCTCGTGCTTTTGTTACTTCGCCCATACTAATTCTTCGCGAGCTGCACGGCGTGCCCAGAGTGCGTGGGGAGAAATCGACTCGAGAAGGGGAATGGGCCCCGAGCGAAGGGGAAGGGGCCCTGTGCATCGACCAGTGTCGGATTAAGCTGCTTTCGCACCCTCTTCGTACCTTGATTAGATCGCAATTTTAAGCTCGCTAAAATTTCAACACCGCCCGTAGCGGTTTCACGCTTTCGAAGTCTTGATTATCGTTGCCAACGTCTGCCGCGTTTAAGTTTAGACGTGTCTCTGACTGAACTGTACCGGGCGAAACTAGGAGGGTACGCGCACGAAATATGATACACCTGTGCTTTTCGCGTAGCTATAAGCTCCGCGGAACGATGGAATTGTAATTTTTTAAATTGATCGACGGCAGAATCGGGTATGAACGTAATCGCTAAAACACCGAGGGGGAGCAAAAAGAGGAAACAGCTAGTGTGTGTACCGCCTTAAGAATTCTCTCTCGGTGTGGTAGCCCCCACGAGAGCGCGGTCCACATACCTGCAAACGAACGTTCTTAAAAGGGAGGGCAGAGCCCAAGAACAGGTCGTTAAAATGTAATGACATTGTTGTTTTTAATGCTCGCCTCTTTAAAACGGGCCCTTTCGTCTTCCTCGAGCTTGCTCGCTGCTACCTCTTTCGCTCTCTCTTCCTACTTCTTCCCGTTTTCTGACGAGAGATGCAAAAAAGCGATCGCGAGTCATCTTGCTCCGTTTTCATCCGATTTCCTCCTTTTTTACCTTTCTTCTCTAGGAAGAAAGAAACGTTCTCGCGGAACGCGATGTCATAGATCAGAAAGAAAATGAAAAGCTCCGATTTTATTCCGCGGGATATCGCGAATTTCTGGTTCTAGATGTTGCTCTCACGAAACAGGCGGCAATTTGTATGTCATTACTTTAATGATCTTTTATGGCAACCGATAACCCGTTACCTGAGCTACAGACACCGTACCCACTAAAAGATGACACAGCTACTTTTGGTCGCTTTTGCAGCCTGACCTCGCAGCTATCGGTATCAAGTGTCATGGACCCCCAGGAAGCCTTCGATTTTTCTTAGCTCGCTACGTGTTGTACAAGCCTAGCCGAGGAATATTTAAAAAAAAAAAAAGAACGTAGAAAGGGATACGCGTGAACGCGTGCGTGTAACCGTCACGGTCAACCAGTGAAATTTTTTGGAGAAGACATAATCGTGCCACTTAACGATAGGTTGGAGAATACCAATTAAACGAGAGGTAATACACTGTTCATTTTCTCGAGCCCAATTACTCGAAAGGCGCGAACATGGTCGCATTAGCGACTGTCGGTTCCAAGCTCGCTTCGGCGATCCTCGACTACCTGTAGTTTTAAAAAGAAGCGCACCATAAGATGTAATTAAGCGTGGACCATTCTTGAGAGAATGAGACTGGTTGATGATATTACGATGTTTACGGAATGAAGTAACATGTCCAATAATAGATTTGATTTTACGTATCTACAATTTGTTCGAGGAATTATCGTGTCTCCTTCGAATTTCTTTTCCCTTTCTTCTTTTCTCTCTCTCTCTCTCTCTCTTTCTCTCTTTTTGGCTACCGTAACTTTGCTATAAATTTTCTAATAAAAAATGTATCTGGTTTGCGAGATTAACTCGCGTGAATGTTTCGATCGAAAAAGCCGAGAAATCGATGGTAAATTTTTGTCAGAGATTTTGGGGAATTAGCCAATTAACTGCACGGTGGCAAGTCGAGGCAGTCGCAAAAGGTCTTCATTAGAAAGGACCCGATGGCGAGTTGGCTACCGCACAACAGTTTAGCTTGGAAGTTAAGTGTTGCGTCTAAGAAGAGCTATCATTAACTCGAGAATAGGGTCTGGTATTAGGATTAGTGGGCAAAACGTTTTGGATAGGGTGTTTCTCAACTATTTAAGTCCGGAGTCCCTGTCCCTTGGCCACTTTCGAACAGTCTGTGATCATCGCAACTTCCCTCAGCTGGTGTTAACATTCCTTTACTTCGAATGGAGACCACCGGAAAGGGTCTGCCTTCCGGTGATCGTGACGCAAGAGAAAGATAGCGACAGAGTGAATCGAGGAATCGTACGCGCCTTATACGCTGTTATACGCTGTTATACGCTGTTGTTCGTTGTTACAGTATCGGTACCTATCGGTGTCTATAATTGCTTTGAAAGAAACATCTACATGAGGTCAAGGGACGTTCACCAGGGAACACTTATAAAGTACGGAGTGCCAGGAAAAAGCTAGAGTATTCCAAGTACGAAATCTCGCTGCTATTTCGATATTGTTATCGGATCTACGATATCGTGGATTCTCGTAGCACACGCATCACGTAGTCTGGCAACTCTGGCAACGATCTCGAGCCACCAGCAAGCGTACGGCGGCAGCCTTGGCTTTTCTGAAGAAACTGTCACTCACCTCCGTGTACGTCAGCGACGTTGCGAACTACGCACCACTCTAGAAATTTGCCGAGAGCAGAAAAGGGATCGGCAGACAGTTTCGAAAACGGGAACGATCTCCGTGCGATGCTCTGTTGCTCGCGACTTTTCACTCGTTCCTCGGCCGGAACTTCGCCGTTCTTGCCCGGCCGGCGATAACAACCGGATCAGAGGAAGATCTGTAGCGACAAATTTGAAGAACGGTTTGCCTCGAAACACGGAGATCCGATATGAGGTTGAGCCGAACCGAGCTGAGCTGAACACGAAACTGTGCTGCCGATCTCTCGTGTTCCGTTCTCCTCCTCCTCTTGCTCCACCTCCACCACCACCGGAGTCTCCTTCAGCTCCTCCTTCTACTCGGTACGTTCGGTTCCGCGCCGTTCTCGTTCCGTTCTCTCTCTTTCTCGTTCTCGCAGCTTCTCCAGGTATTCTCGTGGAAACAGAAAGAGAAAGGATCATTCTCTGAACGAGATGGAGAGGGGAGGAATCAACGGTAAGCAAGAGAGATCTTTGACTACCTCTACAACGACGTCGCGTGTACTGTAAAAAGCAAGATCGCCCGAGGCCTTACACCTCGAACCAGTAAAACTTGTCGTACGCTAGTGCCAAAGTGTGCTCGTCCCGAGTTTTGATTGCCAGTTTAGCTGTTACCTCGTTTGTCCGATTATGAGAAGCGATTCGGCCGTCCTCACGATGATACTAGACGAAAACCAATTCGTTTCGATCTTTCAGAGACGTTGGTGACAGACGATAGGGTTGACAAATGAAAGAAGAATCCGACGAGGAAGAGCACGTCTCACGTTTGTTGGGAACTTCCACTTTTCGGAGATAGAATGAAAAAAGTGGTAGTTTCGTAGGAATTTTATTTCGATCGCTGCTCGAATACGTCGCGCAACATCTCCAAGTATCGTCTAAACCAGTAGTCTTTGGTTTCACTTTGGTGTCTCGTGTTTGATATCTTTCTATTTCCAAGGTCGAACAGATCTCCTACGTATGTCATATATGATAACCGTATACGTAGGCGACAGAAACTAAAGATTTTTTACAATTTCTCCTAATACTTTGCCTCTTTTACAAGAGAATCGGTACTCCGAGTGCTATGTCAAACTTGGTCGACGCTCACATCGATTCTGTTGTCGGCAAGAGTGCTGTTGTTGCTCTGAGTCAAACCAAGAGCGGTTCGCCTAATTCGATCTACAATGGGTCCTAGTTCGTTGTTTACGTATTCCTTGAACTCTACGCACTTTTGCTTGCTATTGATATCGTTGGAGCTTCCCCAAAGGATGAGACCGTCGGCACCGAGATCCATGATCTTTCGTAGAGTCGCTTCGAGGTCGTCCTGCACAGAGAAATCCATTCCGAAGATCAATCGATATCAAGTTATCAAGTTATCAACTGTTATCAAGTGACGTATCTTTCAATGCCCGAAAATTGTTTTTTACGTAAAAAGACTCACCTTGCTCAAATACATATCCCTCTTATCTTGGTACTTGTACCAATAATAGGGGAGAACCTTCTTCCTAATCGCCATTTGTTTCGATATCCTCAAGGCTTCTCTGACACGGCCTCCGACGAGACCGACTCGTTCACTGCTCGTTAAGCTCAATCTGAAGTACACCGACGGCAGCAGAACGTCTTCCAGCTCGAACAGCCATGACATTCTGAATGGAGAAGCACACGAGTCTGGTTGGACTTATCGAGAGACCGATTAGATAAGACGGATGTAACTCCCTCAGGACGGTTTAAATTTTCATCAGAACACGACTCTTGACACTGACCCACTTAAAGTCCGAGTGTTGTAACGTTCACGGCCGATTTGTAATCTTGTTACCTCAAATCTCTAAGAAATCTTTTTCACGAAAACTAGAACGCACGATCGGTTGATGAAATTCGTGACGGTATGCTAAATGCGAGCGATATCGGTACACAATGGTACCGATACGTTCGTACGACGGATTACCTAGGAGAGTCACGACATTGAAGATGGTCACGATCGAAATAGAGCAACTTTGGTAATTACATACTTATCGTTTTCCAGCATCGTAGCGCTATCGCACTGGGAACTGTGTTGATTCGGTGTCAGATTGTAGCAGTAGGGGTAAGCATAGTATCCCCAATTGGCGGACGGTCTGATCTGTTTGGCAGCCTTCAGTGTCTCCTCCATGAAAAGTTTCCCGTATTTCTCGAATCTCCGTTTCGCTTCCTGCTCGACGCTCTGATTGTCCCAGAACGGATGCTCACGACGAACTATCTCTATAGAGAGTTTCTTATAAGGCTGGAGGGAAGCCCAATTCTGTCGGAAGATTGGCCTCCAACTTTCGAAATCGATCACCCCCACACCGTGAAACGATTTGTCTGGTATCTGATTGATCAAGTGCTCCCGAAATACTTCGAGATGCTTGGTGAGATTGCCTTCTTGCGGGACACCACCGTTTCTCGTCACTACCTTCCCTGAATAACGTTCAAAGTTCTTTCCTTTCTCCAATCCATCGATAGTCTCACGGTATAAGGAGCGAGTATTGTTTTACCGTTCGGGTCTGTCAGCAACGCCGGGAACATTCCAGGGTCGTAAAGGATCGCGATCTCGTCACCGCGGAAGTTATCCATCGAATTCTGTAGGATGCCATATCTCTCCGATACTTCTTCGAAGTGAAGCCCGTACTTATGGCACATAAAGGTGGGCACGTTCCAGTAAACGTTGAACTCCCTTACGGTTTCGTTGTTTTTGGGGCTGGTCGGTATGAAACTGACAAGAGAAACGACGTGTTAGCGAAAATCGAGTCTCGAGAGCGCGGCCAATGACACGAATTAGATAAGATATTTTCAGACCTGAACTTGAACGCTTTATGGGTATTTCAGGAGTTACAGGATGCGCTTGCCAACATTCGCGTTGTCCTTTTTAATCTCCGTTCTCTTTCTTTTTTTTTTTTTATTCTCTACGGAAAAACGCAACGTGCCCGCGTACGTGTCTTTGCAGCACTAGGCTGCAACACGTGTTCCCGAGAATTAGTTTTAATCGTTCTCTGAACGTACGGCTTCTCTAAATTTAAGACGAAGGGTGCGGAAGAGAGCAAGTTGACTGTTTGCAAGGCATCTCAACGATTAACACGTGTGTTAAGTACCCGAGAAAAAATGCGTCGATCTGAAGTACGGGTGCTAGCATCAACAGCACTCGGAGCATCATCTTTTCTGCTACGATCACGATAACCGAAAAGATGAATCGAATGCAACGACCAGCGGACTTGATAAGGAAGCGACGCGTAGAATATGTCCGCGTGAAATCACCCAGCGGGTACTTATTGATTTTATCCTGCTTGCAGATAGGACTAGATGACTCCACGAGGAACTCGTCAGAGGTCTTCGTGAATAAACGTCAACGACGATGGTACACAACAGCAGTGCGACTGAATTCCGCTCGATTTCAGGCCACTATTTATTCCACATCGTGTGTCTCGTGTTCCCCACCTACGTGTTCGTCAGCGCTTCGTGCTGTTATCTGCTCCGGGTATTGTTCGGTGATTTCTCGTTTCCGTCTTTTCTTCTCTCCCTTTTTTCTCCTTCGCATCGCGTAAAAGGACATCACGCGTTAGCGATCAATCTTGCTGACAATTAAAGTGCATTGAGCCCCCTATGGAAACACCGCGAAATTGGTACACTTACCTGACCAAGGACCATCCGAGAGTTGAAGGCCTCTGTC
The DNA here is from genome assembly GCF_014825855.1 of Bombus pyrosoma. NCBI lineage: Eukaryota > Metazoa > Arthropoda > Insecta > Hymenoptera > Apidae > Bombus > Bombus pyrosoma. The sequence goes on from NC_057783.1 coordinate 4,145,572, forward strand.
GGAGGATCGTTAACAATGTTCCGTCAGCCAAATCTGTAGTTTGCTTACACAGTGCCCCGACATCACGATCGCCCGTAGATTCAAATCCGCCAGACACTTCTCAAGGATCATCGTTGGAATTAATAACATAGTAGTACTCATACAGGGTGTCTGGTAAAATTAGTCGTGCAAACGCGGAAGAGATGACTCCTCATGAAAAAAATTAGTTGAGAATGTAAAATAATGTTTTCACAGACGAGGCTCTGTATTCAAAAAACAAAGGGCAAACGATTTTGAAAGTCTGCCCGGTGCACATATACCAACTGTAAGTTTCAACTCGCAGTAGTAATTAGAAATAATAGCATGCTATTGATATTGTTAACCGTGTTATGATATCAAGTAATATAAGAATACTATATGGATGGCATATGCGGGTAGCTCATATTTCTACGTGATTCCTGAATTATCCTTTTTCGTAGTGCTTTTTACACATTTTGCAATCGTGTCGAACAGAAGAAGAAATTTTCCAGCGAAGGAAATGGAATGTCCGTTTATCGAAGGACAAGTTTCTATTTCGCGAAATAAATTTGTCTGTGAAGGAGAATCTAATCAAACGTTAATTTTACTTGCGATTAACGTTCGAACTTGAAGATGATAATTTTCCTCATACAAACAAAGCAATTTGGCGCGTTTGGAGGTAACGAATGTGTCCTTTTAATCTTAATGGTCGGATTGATTACCTGAAGCATTTTTACAAGACTGTTAAGCTCCCCTTCGTGAGCTTCTTTTGACACATAAAGATAATAACGGTAGGATAACGACCAAGGTAACAATAAATTCCATTCCTCGTCATTAATCATGCGAATAGTACCATAGTAGAGATAAATGTTTCAAATATTTGCCACCTGTGAATATAATTGATTTCACTAGGGAGAACTAAATTCTTATTGAACGTAAATAATTAGCCATTGTAAGAGACGAAAGGTAGCGAGGAAGATGAATTTTTATGGAAGATAATACGGCAAATGTCTGTAAAGAATTTGACATCTGTGGAATATTATTGTGGAATTGATCAGTGAATTTTTTACCGCCGACTCGTACGATTAAACATTTTTCCCTGTCATTATTAGTTTGTACAATCGTTATTCACTTATATGTGCATTAAAAGATATATTATTTTCCAGTGTCATGTTAAATACTTCTAGATAAACATATATTCGTAGGATATCTAGAGGACAATTAATCAAAGTTCACAAAATTAAATCATTTATCAAGAATGAGCACTCGCAATTTAGACAATATGTAAACGGACGATATGTAGACAATTGGAAATATTAGCATCGTAGGTAAATAGAAAAGATGGGTGTGTAAATATCAGCTGTTATAATCGCCACGGGGCCGTCATTTCGCGCCTTTTATCTTGAAAAGACCTTGCATGTCGGTTGTGCGTATACTGTGTTAAATATTGATCTGCAGCAACTGTTACAAAGACCTCGGCTCGTATTAGGAGCACACGCTGCTCTCATAAAAGAATATATGTATATGCCAGTCGAAAACGTTTGCTGAAAGGAAATAAAAAGAAATCAGCAGCGTGACGTTTTCCAGAAACCTAAAATTATCTAAAACGCAGCTTGTAAAGATATATATTTCAATGAAGTTTACATTTAAACAACGTAAATTACTTTTGATGCCGTACCGTTGGGCCAGCGGTGTTTCCCTTAATGACAGTCCTTAAAAACTGGTTTCTTTCGGTGTCTTTTTAGTTTTACCGCTATCTAATCGGCGCCGGAAGCAGGTCGCTTGTTATGCAATCACGTGTTTCGAACGTACCGGAAAAGAAAACAGTACCGAAGCTAATGATCGAAAAATGGTGGAATCATTCGTGTCAGCTATAAACGTATCACGTACGATAAGGAAACTTTATTTCGTGCTGGAGTATACAGGTTACAAGGGGAAAATGAGATTTACGATATAAAGTCGGAGAAGGAAGAACGAAGGGGGTAAACAAACAAATGGATCGCTTTATACTTCGATCTTCTTTTATTTAAATCTTTCTTCCACTGTCCACTTCGGCATGCTTTGCGGCCTATTTAACCAAAACAGACGCTGAGGGAAATGTTTAATTCCAAATAAAGCAACGCCCAAGGAGCTTTGTCGAAAATTTTCAAGTAACTCTGCGGTCGACGATACCTGTAAGAAGGAAACTTGCCCCGCATGGTTCTTGTAAATTACTAGAGCATACGATAATTATCTACATTGCTCGTCACGCAGATACCTATATACACGCGTTGCACATGCATATTTCGATCTTGAACTAATGTCATGATCAAGGGTTGAGACAGAAACTCCCCAAAGATAACATCCACGGAACCGGCGAATCCAATGGAACGTCCTACTTTGACTCATTTAAGGAAACATCGATTTCTTCTTATCGTTCAATATGCTTTGGATGCTCGTTAGTAGAAGACAAAATTATATTTGCTTCCGTGTCCATGTATTCCTCTTATATTATCCTAATAATATTTATTTCCATCGTTTATCGTCGCTTCCGTTTCTTAAACTTGCACGTGCGAAAACTTCTTTTCTAGACGAATTCGTTTGTTTAGAACTTATTGGAGCACCAAACCAATCTTTCCAGGTGTCATGCTAGGACAACGCCAATTATATAAATAATATTGCAGATTTCCGTCACCTATACCAAACTTTAGTGGCTCTAAGAACTCTTTGTTGTCCATGAGATCCAACGCATTAAATACGTCGAAATCGAGCTGAAAATAATATATAAACGATGGTTTTTTTCTTATATGATAAAGGTACAAGCAATTACACTTACATTACGAGCCGATATCAATGCATCAGTCATGAGTTCGAGCCAAGGAGTCGCAGTGGATACGTTGTAAAAACTGTATGCAGCCCTGAGTGTTTTGTGTGTCTGGTGATGCATTATGGAGCTCGGCAACGTATAGTAGCTAACCATATCGGTAATTTTACCATCGTTTTCTACTACAAAACTATTAATAATCCCGTTCTGCGGGAGGAACCAATGTCGGAACTCTTCGATGGAGAAAATCGGAGCCAAGTCAAATTTCTCCAAATACTAAAACATGAATGATCTTAATACTCTCTGAATTAAAACATTAACATTAATACTTCTAGCAATTGTAGTATTTTCCTGAAAAAATCATTACATCGGTTAATATTTTATGAGCTTGAGGTATATCTGCTTCAACCAGTTTCCTAAATCCCGCCACTTTTGTATTTTCTGGCAGTTTAAACAACTTTAAAGTTCTCTGCATAGTCATATTGCGAGACAAGTGAGAAAACTTCACTTCAATTAGCTTCTTTGGATTGAGAGAACGATGCCAATACCTTTAAAACCGAATTCATAGTTAAATGATAACAAATAGTGATATAATGAGTGAGATTGGTTGTGATGCAGGTACACACCTGCAAGTTGCTATTGGTTTTGGCAATACAACACCGGCGGTATAAACAGCCTGGAATATACCTTGAAGGTTAACTCTCCTAGTTATTTCACGTATTAATACCGGTGCAACCCGTTTTGATCTCAGTTTCTTGTGTACACATAAGAAATTTATTTCCACCATTTTTTGAGTGCTGAAATTTTCCTTACATTAGCTAACAGGGGATAGACTGGAAATAATTTGAAACCTACTGATTATAAACACGCAGAGTAGCTGGAATAGCGGAAATGAAACCGACTAGACGTCCACTTTTAGTCACACGTACCCCACAGTGCCATTCTTTGCACCATCCAGGGGATTGCAGTGCCCTAGAAACATCTTTTGTTGAGTACTTAACTGAACTAAACTAGATTCTAAATTTCATTAGTTGATATTTTGTTTACCACTTCAAAAAATTAGGTGGGTAATCGAATCTAAACATAGCATCATCATCTTCCACATAATTCTCAGACAATAAAGTATACAATTCTGATAAAACTAAAGGATCATCAAGGTTTAAAGTATCCCATTGGAAGTCTGCTGGTAATGAATAAGGTTCTGCCCTGATTGATGTTTTGTCAGATTCAATGGGTTCATTTTTAACTATTTTTTCATCTGCAGAAAATGTTCATAATATAATCTGGTCAACTTAAAATTATTGTTTACCATCATTGTGGAACATAGATGTTAGATCGTTTACCCATTTTTGGTACTGGCTGCGTACTCCAAAACTGATAAGGCTTTTGCATCGCCTCTTCTTGAGTTTTAGCAGGTTTCTGCTGTATATTAAAAACCTCCATTGCCATTTGGATGTCTTTTATAGAAATGTTACACGTGCTGTGCATTTCATGTTCATCTCTGTGTCCTGTGTGGTTGTGATTCTCACCAGTGGCATGCGCCATCTTGTTTTTCTTCTTACGATGTCTCTTTTTTGAACTAAATTACAAGTATTTTCCTTTTATTTCTTTACGCACTATCAGTAAAAGAAGCACAACTCACACAGGCATACACAATGTAAGAATAAATTAAGAATGCAAGAAGCAACAAGGAAGGTACAGGATACATTGAAACTTTTTGAAACGTTTTGAAAATATCTTCAAGTATTTATATACAGGAGACACATTAAATATTACATACGATTATATTCTTACAATATTGAACACCTATAGTGCTATATATACCTAGTTTTGAATTAGTAGGTTACTATGACACATAAACATAGTTCTAAAGTATCCAACTCAACTACGGGAGCAAAGTATAATAATATTAGAAGCCTTTTATTATTTCAAGTTAATAATAAAATATTGTTATTGATAATTATATAACGGTTAATAAAAAATAACGTTAAATTACGTCTACGGTATTGCCGGTCATCCATAACTCGTATTCGAAGTGAATCGAATCAAATGTTTTCCAATCATACCAATTGAAATTACACGGCAAGTACTTCTTAGGAATCGAATGGACGTTCGCTTACCTTTTAGATTTCCCATCTTTTTCGTGAATCTCATCCTTCTTAGCCTCCCGTTCCACAACTTGACTCTTTTCCTCCATTTTAATATAGATTTTGATAATGCGCATGCACAGGACATGGTGGCTCCCCCTAGTTGCGCTTACACGTAGAATAAACGGGTCACGTGATGTACGCTATGGCTGTTCCTTCGAAAAGTTTTATCGCGTCGGTGTACTTAAATTAATTCAGTTCTTTTGGTCAAAATTTCTTCATAAGCCAACAAATTAGTCTAAATAGTTTTTATACAGTGTAGGGATCGCGAATAGTATAAAGTTTTTGATCGGCAAAAGAAATTATACGCGTTTTCTTAAAAAGTATTTGATACGCCTACGAGTCGTTCTATCCCGTAGTGAACGCGCGTTAGATGGAAATAAATTTCTCGGATCGCTTATCTGAAAACTTCGAAATTAGAAAATACGTGTTTACGGTAGTTCGGAAACGTATCAGCGGTTTCGTTGGCGAGATTGAGAATGTTTCGTATCGACTTTCCGTGGAAAAAGAAGCGTGGGAAAATTCGAGAACGCGGGATCTTCAAACAGCGAAGGAAAGCAATATGGCGTCGGTTGCGCAGCAAATTTGGCGGGAATGTTTGGCGCCGGTTTTATCATCGATGTTATCTCTTCGAATGTTTGTCATCGTGTAATGTGAGTCAAAATAAGAATCAATTATTTTTTAACGATATCATTTATTTTGTTTTAAACTGTATTGCCAAACCAGTGATGATAGTAAAATTTTTATAAACGAATAAGATAGACAAATTTGAAGATCGGAAAGTTACTTTTAATTTGATTCAGTAATTAATCCACCGATAATCGATTTCTAACTGAAATACAATTATCAGAAATCGACGTTCCGAAATTCTGTTGACTCTAGTCCGTACACTATTCATTGTCTTTTTATCTTGAAATCAATGGCACTTTTCATACAATATCATACAATACCACTATAACGTAGTTTTATTTATTATTTTTTGCATATCTTTTTAATGTTATATAATTTTCTTTGAATTATACTATACTATATCATTTCAATACTGTATTCGATACTAAATCGTTACAATAACACGTAGCGCATGGTGCGTCATCGTTAGATTGAGTATGCTTCGCATAGCAAAAATACATTGCATAACATACATTGCATAAACACACGTTGTGCGTTATTGGTTTCAAATGGATCAAGGAATTCGGGTTGTAATAATCGAAATTAAAAAAATTTGAGATTCATATAGCAAAATTATTCCGTTGTGTGCCAGTCTGACAATTATAGTCTTCTTTATTTCATTACCAACAGTATTCTTACATCTTCATGCCGAAACAATGTATAATTTCTATATCATAATATATATTCATTTATTCATTTATATATTTATTTATTTATTTATGTGTATAATTGTTAATAATTGTAATAGCAGTAAATAGTCTGTAGTAGGCGAGTTTGTAGGTATGTAAACAGCTTTTAGGTACGCGTAATTCCAGTTTATCGATAATTCAAATCCCGCGTACGTCCCGTTCGCATAATTTATGATTTGCATATCTATTTGTCAAACTGCGGGCAAGAGCAAACTCCACGATTTGCTAGCGTGCCGTGATATTCCAATGTTTTCTCTTTCTTTTTTTTTTCGTAGCTTTTCTTAAGAAACCCGATATCCACGGAAACTGAACGGTTCTTGCTTCTGTTCGACGATCGAACGATAAGAGTCGAGTGGAAATTGATTTTGGAATGAATCTAATCTCGCTTTTAGCGCCAGATTTTCTTCTCTTTGTCATAAATTCTGCAAACTGGCTGGTTCTGATATCTAACTAAAGGGAACTATCGTGTTCTCGCTTTATCAAATAAATTGACAATTAGGATAATTAACGCTTTATTAACACAGGGGAAGTGTTATTACGGAAAAATAAGATGATATGATAGAAGTAATATTATTACGTGGGAATAATTAGGAACTTCTTTTCGCCTTGGATACATAATTAGCGATTTCTTTGAAGTTGCGCGCGAGCAACTTAATTAATTAAGAACTTTCCATGTAAATCAACATTCGCTTCTCCGACTCGAAGAAAACGAAAAACTCGATCGATCCGCAGGACTAGTTAAATATTCGACCGAGAGATCGATGTCCAAGTAGATTAGGTCTGACGGAGTACTGGTCGAGTCGCGAACGAAAAAACCGTAGAAAGGGAGTAATAGAAAAGGGTTTGTTATTTTATTTGTCGAACGAAACACATGGTCGTGAATCGTACGGGGAATTCGCGGCTTCAGTGAGCAAGTGCCTTGAGGACAACGATCGATCGTTGCTCCAGCAGGTACTGAAATTCAGAATGAATCAGCAGAGAACAAGCAGCAAACGTTTCATTTGTCTTCCCGCGTCTCGCTCTTTTTTCCACCTCGAGGAGTCGAAATGAAATTCCGCGTGTCGAATCAGGGCCTTTAAAACACGAAAAACAATACGGATCTTCGCCCCCCTAATACATATCAGCGTTGACTGTTCTCGATCGAAAATGAAATGCCCCTGTAAAATCAGCTGTATGGAAGGTATTTGAATTTTCCTCGCTCGCTTTGGCACTGGAACTCTGTAGAAAGTTTAATCCGTAAACTCGAACTTACATCTTAGTTTCGTCTTGTGTGTGCGCGTGTGTGTGTGTGTGTATTTTCATTTTTTCTTTTTTCTTTTCGTTTTCTAACAAGGCATAGGCAACTACGCTACTACGAGAAGAGAACAATTCCTTTTTCCATCACTGAGAGTCTTTAAAACGGCCCTCCGTTAGCTATACATGCTTCAGACAGCGCAGGATTCTCCCAGAGGATCCTGGCGACATCTCTCTCTCTCTCTCTCTTCGGGAGACGAGTTCGTACTCTTCGAATCTGTCAACGAAGAGAAAGACGAACAGGCTTCTAATTTCCCTATCTTATCTTACGCAAAAACAGTCGCTCGCGCGATAATGGTACACGATTCGCGATTCACTTCACACCATCGAGAAACAGAGACGAGACGGTGGAAGCTGATTAATAGAACACAGATTTTCCCAAAGCTTCGACTCGAGAAGCACGGAGTCGCGAGTACTTTTACGAATAATTTTTGCTTAAGACTCGAGGACTTTCTAAACGTTCGAAACATGGAAAGTTTAGGTGTAACAATGACAGGATATGCTATCAGTCGAGAAGAGATGAGAGTATACAAGTAGGACTAGTGTGGTTTCGTTCGATAGGAAATAGATGGATTGCGAAAAAACGCGTTTTATATTCTCGAATCGTAACTCCGGTGGGGGATAATTCCCGAGCTGCCTGGTGCACGGCTGATGTCTTCTAACTAGAGATTCTTCCGCGGTGCTGCTTCCTCAGCAATGATATGCATAGAAGAGTGAGGCCATGAGCCAGAGTGCGCCGCCCCCGTAGAATCGGCTGCCCTCGACCCCGTTTCTACCGGGTCGTTTGCGTTTCGACTTCGATTTGGCGCGCCGTTTGCGCGAGAAAATGGCGTTGGTGGCGTTGGTAGGCGACTCGATGTTGCAGTAACTCAGATCGCAGCAGCTGATGCAGATCTGCAACGAAATAACCGAATTTATTTCACCCGGTCGCGCGGCTTCCTCCTCTCTTCCGCGAGAGAGAAAGAAAGACAGTTGGCAACACAAACTGTGTATGTGTATGCGGCTGACTAGATAGAGAACAGCCAAAAGAGAGGGCAAGCCAGACCAGGATACTTTGAAAAAATTCGCTATTTCGCACCTGCTGCGTGTCCACTGGGATGCAACCGACCGAGGCAGGTCCGCATTCCGCGCTACTCACGCAGCTCTTGCTCACCTGAAATATAAACGTGCTTTTTCACGGACCATTGTGCGTCAGGGACATGTTACATTCGTTGCGTCATCGTTTTGTATCGGTTTGTTCATACGTTCGTTCTCATTTTCTTCACTATGCAACGGGGGCTGCTTTATTTTCTATCTAGCGATTGTCAAAGTATCGATTCCCGGTCGTTAGGATCTACGTCGTCGATCTTTTTCTCACTGTTTAATTCTTAGATGTTCGATTTCGCGTACACAGAATGTTCAACTCGGCGATTGCTACGGGTTTTTTTCCGCTTGTTTCCCTTCCTTTCTTTCCGAGCGTTCTGAAACTTTAGAGAGAGAGAGAGAGAGAGAGAGAGAGAAACAAGAAAGGAAAGAAAGGAACAGGAAAATATCACGGAGGTTTCACTCGAGTCTTTCGTTTGATGCGAGCGAATCGCCGCACAGTCTGAAGCTTGGGAAACGCTTTATTCCGTGTCATCTGCGAATCTTCCCACCATATCGTTACGTAGATATTCGCATCTAAGAATCAATTAATCGATGAACCAACAATAGAGACGAGAACGTGTAGAGACCGCGAATAGGCGAATTGATAAGCTCTAATTGATCCCGATGTTCATAATTGAAAGAGTTTTGGAATGTGCTTAGTCGGTGGGTGCTCTTAAGGGAAGCCATTCCGCCATCACTCTTCCGCTGTGAATTCAGTTTCGCAAGTTTATCCATTAACAAACACGGAAATCGATAATGCGTTTAACGCTGGGAGAAGCTATTAGTGGGGCTAGTGATAAAATTTCGGATTGATCTTCATCGGTGGCAGGCGCATCGTGCGTACAATGGTTCCGTGATGAACGTCGAACGTGTCGATTTTATCGTGGCACCGCGGCCGTGTTTCAATCAACCCGTGAAACGAGAGAACACATCGAAGGAAACCGCGAGTTCTAACGCGCAACGAAAAGGAAGGAAAACGTCCGGCTGCTCGTTTTTCCTACTTTCGTCGCGTCTTCGATTTAAACTATTCTCCGATGGTAAATTACATTAATTATGCAAACTTATCCCCGTTGGAATTGTGAAGCAAAAGAGGCAGAGTTTCTCTATCGTAAGAAAGGAAAGGATCGACACGGCCAACACTCGAGTTGCAGTTCTAATACTTCTTGCCAACGACAGAGTTAATCGCGTCGACTCGAAGTCTTCTCGTCTCGAGGAGAAGGTCAAGTGTTAGGGGAAGAAGAGGAAGAAGAAGAAGAAGAAGAAGAAGAAGAAAAAAAAAAGAAGAATTTGTGCTTGCCAAGACGCTATTTCCCCGGCTGTCCAAAATGTGCAGCGATCTGCAAAAGTCTCGGCCACTCGCCGGACACGGTGTATCTATCGCCCATTCGTTGCACATCTGCGAACAGAGGACAAAAAAAGAATACGATAGCTGTGATATTAGCAGGAATCGGAACATATATAACGTCGGATTCGTATATACCGGTCGACGTATTTGCATGGTCATCCGGTCGTTACTCACCAGTCTCGATCAATCGCACGAAAGTTCGAGGTTAGTTGCACGGTAGTTCGATATGGGGGGGTAAAAAAGTATGGAGTTTGTTGGTTCTGTACCGTTCGAAATCGAGGGAATCAGTAGAGCGAGTTAGAGTTCGGAAAATCGTACGGGTGAAACGTAGCTGGAGAATTCGTTGCTTTCTGATCGAGTGCCCGCAACGACTGCGTCGCCGTTATAGAAAGCTCCGACTATGGAATTCGGGACGAAAGAAAAGAAATAGAGAAGGGGAAAAGGACAAGGGGAGAAATAAGAGGACGGAGTTCACGGTCGAAGGAATAAATTCTCGAAGCGAAAGATAGTAGCCGGAACTCGCGGTGGCCATCGACCCGACCGGAATCAACGGTTTTCAATAGAGATTTCCGCGGAGGGAACTTCTATTTAGAATTGCTCGGACTTGATCCGCGGTGTCGAACGATCTCGTAGCCATCTTCTTCGGTATTTCGTGTCTTCTTTTTCTCGTTGCTGGAAGAAATCGACGACCGAACCTGATATTGGTAATTCCTTCGCGACGTCGACGATTCAAAGAGCGGTGGATGGTGAATGGAGAGCGAAGAAGGAAGGACGAGTGGTGGGTGTACGGACAGAAGGAGCGAGATAGGTGGGTTAGGAAGGCGGGTCAACAACGGGGGAAGGGAAGTTTGAAAATAAATAAAAGATCGATGGCGGAACGATCTCCTTGGGGCTAAACGAAATTGTGCGCTGGACTCGGTACGATACAGGCATTACGGACTCTTAGGAGGACGTTTAATGGACTCGTCGATACCTGGTTATCGCTGACGTTGACGCAAGTGTAGCACGTTAGACCTGCAACAACAGAGGGGGCGATGGAGTGAGTAATAGCGTTGAACAGAGAGACAGCAGACCGGTTGAAGTACGAGACAAAGGGCGGAGAGACGCAACAATTAAACACGCTTAGGCGTTCCTTCGATATAATTCCCGCCCGTCGCAATACACTTAACGTCGTGGAAAATGGATTGTCCCGTCGAATGGAACTTATAACGGTGCGGCGCGCGTTGCGGATCGTAGCAACAAAAGCTCGTTCTCCTCGAAATGCACCCATACACCCGGACGAGCGTACGACGATGTATTGTTTCGGTGGCGGGGTCCAGTGTCGTAATTAATACTTTTCAAACCGTTCAAATTGAAGCCGTTTCCGGACGTTTTGCCGCTCCACCGGAATATCCAAGAGTTTACAGTCGTTCGCTAGAGAGGTTTCCTATTCCGACACGCTAATGGAATACAAACTTTTTCCACCGGAGACCGATGGAAAATAGAAGGAGAGCGTAAAAGGAGTAGCCGAGAAAAACAACCGGAGAAAAAGGAAGCGAAATCTTTCGACTTCTTTTTTCCTTTTTCTCTTTTAAGCTCTGCGAATGTCGGTTCGAGCCGAGAGACTTTAGCTAAAATAGCATTGGCGCTTTAAGAAGCTTGGCAGCGGGCACGATTGGCGATATTTCAGAACAATATGTTACAAGCCAGGTGTATAGATCGGGGAATGATTTGTGGGGAATTGGTAGGAGGTAGAAGGGAGGAGGTAAAGTGGCTAGAGTGAGATCTGTAAGCGGTAGAAAGCCAGGAAGGAGGATTAGTGGAGCTCGATTGCAGGATTCGAGAGGGAGTGGATAAGCTCGAGTTAGTCGAGCAAATCATAGATCTGTTTGCCCCGTTCTCCGCCCTTTCTCCACGACTTTTCTCCTTTGCTCTTCGCAGCACGTCGCGCATCCACGCCAATACGCACGGTAGATGTCTTCTTCTTCTGTCGTGACTCCCTTCAGCCCGTCCTTCTGCTTCGACTCCTCCTTTCCGTTTCCGTTTCCGGAGAGGACGTTTCTGCCGCAAGTTTCCGCAGCCAGGAGCAGCCCGACCATCACCCACGTGATCATTCCTCACATCTCTGGAATGACAGAAATGGGGCTACGTGTTACGTAATTGACCGCCACGCATCTCTTTCGCGGATCGAAACCGGCCAGAGAATCGAAGTGTACGCGTGAATAACATTCACGCGTAGATAACGCCACGCGTCGCCAGCCAGTTCGAAATCGTCAATTTTCAACGGGATCGTAATTCGTCTATAGTACGCAGACAGCGTTAAAAAAAAAAAAAAAGGAAAAAAAGGAGCAGAACACCGTGTATCAAAGGATTATCGTGGCGCGCGATAAATTACTCTTATCACGCTTCGATACATGACCTATCGCAGCCTCTATCGAATTCGATGATCCTACAAGCTGCTGGATGGCGATTAAAAAATGACCCGTAATTACCGGGATTAAACGTTGAACAAAGAAACAAAAAATCACACCAAAAAAGAGGGGCGAGGGGGGGAAAAACTACAGGTGGAGATTTGATCGGTCGAAGTTGGAAAATTGACGCGAGAGCGAAAGAAAAATCGTTCCCTCCGGACGCGTTGTTCTAACGGAGATATCGGAATTTCAATTTGCCCCGGTTGATCGGAGGATTTATCGTCTTATACGAATGAAAATGGCTTACGAGGACAGAGTAGAAGACTAGAGAAAACGTCTTTCAGCGGAGGAAACCTCGCGCAGTCGACAGATACGCCAGAATTCAAATCCGGATCAGGAGTTACAGAGGAAGGGCTGGGAGCGGAAGGGTACGTCTAGTTTAAATCCTCATAGAACACGAAGACCACAAGGTCCGCACGCTGTTAAGCTACGTTCGGCTCTTGTACTTCTCCGACATCTACGGATGTTCCCCTCTTCTTTGATTAACTGTATCGTTTCTTTGACTTTGACGATTAATCATTTGTAACGTTTCGGTTGCGTACGGAGACGGAGATTGGATTCTGGGACTTGCGAAGACCTAGAAATGCATTCTCAAAGCTCCCTCCTAGTCGAGAATCTCAAGGAGCGAGAAAGAGTGTGATTCGCGAGGACATATAGTAAGCTAAGATTATTCGAGTCACCCGAGCTTCGACGTCTTAAGATTCGATCGTGATCTTGAAGCAAAGTAGATCGTTTAAAAATTGTTCACAAACAAGTCGAACGAATTACAAGGAAAAGTACATGGCTCGATCCGAGCGATCCTAATTCACCCCGCACTTAGTCCGAGGAATTTTTTGAACTTTGTTAAAATCAGCCGATACGGATCCTGTTCGAATTTACGGAAATTACTGGCTGTAATGGCCACGAGGTGCAGATTGGAACGAACGCTTCGTTACCGGGAGAACGTATCTCGCTTCTAATTATTGTGCGTTGTTTCAAAAATTGCTGGGAATTTTACCGGCATTCTACGATCCGAGATCGGGCGTAATGGTCGTTCGAGCGACAAAGAAAATTAGATCACTAACAAGCATCAGGGAGCAATTGCAGGCAAGATTGTGAGTTCAGCCGTGGAACGGAATAATCCTATCGATTAAAACGGTGCCGGTTGGTTATGGTCAGTAGGAACTCCCCGACACAACCCACGGCTGTTCCACTTAATCAATGAAATACAGATCGATGAATATACTGTATGAAACGCTGCACCGTTCGGTCCCTGTTCTTTGATACGAAACGTCAATCAGTAGTTGATAAGGCTGATCCTTTCAATACGCTTCTGTTAGCAATTGTCAGGTGCACAGGCTTCTCTCGGTAGCTAAAGTGGCATTCGGCAGTGGGCGACGAGATTATATCGAGCCGAAATGGATAGTTAGAATTTCCAGGTGAATTCTCCGGTTAGATCACGGACGAAGTAACACGATTATTTCGACCGTATTCCCCGATCCGTTACGTCGACTAAGAATTTCACGACCTCTCGAATATCATCTCAACCCGGTTTATCGTCCTCGATCGGTTGCTCCAATATCGGGCTAACTTTAATCTCTTTTCTATGTGACGAATGGTAATGGCCATTACCATTCAATATGGCCTCGTATTTCTTAAATCGTTCTCCATCCCGCTTGGATATAGTTTTTAAATCCCGTACGTATCCGCCCCCATTCCCCGGTGATCTTTAATATAGAGAGGCGGGCAGACGCAGCGCTTTTAACAAGCCACAGGGCAAGAGACATTTAATTGGAAAATCAAATGAGCGGTAGTAGTACATAGACGATACGGAGGAGCGAGTTTAACCGTGTCCAGAGAGCAGGATCAATCCCGTTGGTTTAAATCCTAGTCGAACATGTCGTCCACGAGAATCGGCTGCGGGTAAACAGATCCACTCGACCGTTGGACATGTCAATCGATGGATATCCCAGTTCCAAGCCAGCCATGTGTATAGTTCTTCGGGGTGTAGATCAAGGTTCAATTCTACGGATCGGTTGACCTATCAGTGCCAGCTTCCCAGCCCTATCAATGCTTTCGACGAATCGAGAACATCGGACCCTTTATATCGGTTCGATAGATAAGGTTTCATCCGGCGTCCTCGTTCGACCTTGCACGAGTTACGGTGGCTGAATTTGTCGCGATATACCGCGAGAGTAAGAGTAGCAGGATGCGAGACGCTCGTAGACCTTAATCGATGTAATTAAACACGGCCAAGGAGCTGGATCGAAACTCGCTAAAAGGGAAGTTGGCTGGCCCAGCGGGACGTAAACTTTTACGACGGTGTTTCGCAGTAAAAGCTGCTGGACCCTGCTCGGAATTATATCGTTCCCTCCATTTTATGGTAGCTTAGATCGGAGAAACACCATGTGCTTAACAGTTTACCAAGCGTGTCTCGGGCAATAATAGAAATAACATAACGAACTAACGGAATGTCTTGTAATAAATCACGTCGAGCTATTTGCTCATCGGAGCAACCCGCTTCGTGACCGTCTTGCATTTCCGTTACGAACCCGGTTAAATAAATTCATCTGATCACGCGTGCCCCGGTTTTAGATTTCCCTTGTATTTCACGCTCGTTCGCGAGCGTGATTTATTCGCTGATCGCACGGACGCCCGGCTGAGAACGTAATACGCGAGCGGAGTTTTCCACCGGAAGGGAAAGCTGACTTTGAAAATCTTCTAGATTGAAATGGGATCGTCGGAGAAGAAAGAGGAAAGTTTCGATCGTGTCGAATTACGATGAAATTTCATTTCGCGTAATCAATAGTGCTTACGGCGTGTTCAACAGAAGATCTTCGGCTTTTTTCATCCGTAATAGGGGAAGTTCTTTGTTCTTGTACTCCTCTCTCCTCTTACCCTTCCACCGACTCGCTTCGAATCGCGTAGATTAAAAGAGCTTTTTATTTTCCTACTTAGGAGCGAACTCGGCCCGAGAATTAGGTTGCTCTCTCTCCGTCGGATCAGAGGATGGCTCTGGCCGGTGGTAGTCTATAACTAGTTCCATTCTAGAACTCCCACGAGCAAACATTGGCCGTGCAGTTATTACTACCCTGAAGGTCATCGATCAAATCTCAATTTATAGGCTGTCATTCTTGTCAGAGCATGAAATCCGACTCGGTGGAATCGATATCGTTGAAGGTAGCTGAAATTTTGCCGAAATTTCACGTCCAATCGGACGTAAATATTGAAACGTTCCGTAGCAATTAAATACGTTTCCTGTGCCATTCGCGATAAGTTCGTTTCATGTTGGAAAACAGCGTCTACTTTTGGCCCGATCCTAACATCCGTTCGACTTCCATCACGAATTCAATCGTAGCAGTCGTTGGACTCTGCTTCGATCAATCCTTTCTCGTATTTATCTAGCTCCTCGTCGACGCACAGTAAATACAGCCAGTGCGTAGTCGCGCAGTCAGACAATCTTTGCTTGCTTTCCGCCACTCGCTCTTGTACGCTTTCGAGTTTCATGTCGCCGCTGAAAATTTCTCCTTCTATTTATTTCCACGTGTTTTTCATTTCATCTCTATCAAAAGGCAAAGCACGTGAGCAAATTTGCGAAAGCCAGTGAGCGCGTTTCCACACCAGGCAGGGCCAGGCTGCTTTTTTTAATCCGCGAGCCAGCGTTCAACAGCTGGAAAATCTTCGACAACGAGGAAACCGGTCGTAGAAAAATTGATTTCGTATCAGAGTGCAGGTTCTGCTTCTTTTGTGCAACCTTCGAAACGATAGTAAAGCAACGGCCTAGCAAAGTTGGCGCAAACTCGGGGGCAAATTCGCGCGGGACGCTTCATTGCTTCCCAATGGCCGGAGTAACTCAATTCTAAAATGCTGCTCTCGGCTTGTTCTCGTGTATAGAACATCGTCGGTATATTTGCCAAGCTACACGTTATTTTTATAACCGACCGTGGTGCTCGCGGCCGTGGTGAAGCGGTAGCTTCAAATCGACCGGATGGAATTTCGTTCTTAAAGCGTTACGACACGTTAGCAAGGGTTGGGCCGCGTGTGTGCACCGCGCTTGTGATTATTTCCGCGATACATCTAGAAATATTTACAATGCCGCCACGTTGCTAGAAAGTCGAGTTCACCGCGATATTTGCCAGAGGGGGAAGATAAATCGGATCGTCTTATTTCCAATTTCAAGCGGCAGTTCCGCCCTATAAAGATATACATTTGTCTCTGGATTTATCGTCGTTATGGGAAAGAAAGGAGGCCGATGTGTTTCGTTTCATATCCCGGATCGAAGCGATTACAAGTTTGAGAGATACATAAGCGATCGTTGAAACTGTTTTCTGCTAAAGCATCCTGATTCGCGCCTGGAACACGTAGTTGGATAATTATTCAAACGAAAAGCGGGAAATTATCGTTTCGTGATATATGTATGTATAACGCGAAGTTTTAGTTTGTCTTCCGGCAACTGGCAGATAAAATATTCCCGGTCTGGTCCGCGTAAGTTTTCTCGGTCAAACTGGCGCGAGTTTACTTAATTACCGTTTAATTATACGTCATCAAAGTTTCATCCCCACATCCGTGCGCAATTAAGGAAAATATTTTTTTTCATTCCCTTTATCCGTCGCGGATAATTCGTCCAATTAATTCCGGCATGGTGCACGTTTTAATCGCCACATCGATAATTATTTTCATGGCAAAACATCGAATCTATTAGTGTATCGATCGCGCCTTTAATTCGACCGAGTTTCTTGATCGTCAGCGATGGTCGTTAAGATAACAGCGAATTTATCTCCGGCAGAAAACTTTCATTTCCTCCGTGGACGTTCGTGAATTCTCGCCCAGGACGGTCAGAACCAGAGACCTGGTTCGCGCGGCACGATTTAATAAATAACGATATCGACACCCTCTTCTTCGTAACGATGGCCGGGCAACTTCCCACGAGTTCCAGTTCTACGCACGTGACGAATATACACCGTGACTTTAAGTAAGAAACTTTTCGAGATTGCCTTCTGTTCGATTCGTCTCTCGATGTGTACGTCGCTTTGCCGTTTAGACGTTCGTGAAACGGCAACTAGGAGAGCATCGAGGAGTGCTTTCAGGCGGTCTCTTGAGTTCCACGCCTCGTGCACACCGCTTAATTTCGTATGCCTCTAATTTCGAGTAGAACTTGCTCGTGATCTCAAAGTAAAATTACTGGCTAACACTGGAAATTTGACACGATGATTTAGAGATAGATTAGAACGCTATACAGGGTGTTGCAGTAATCGTGATACAATCGGCAAGGGTTAATGTGAACAAATATTTCGAAAATATACGATACAATTTTCCATATGACTTTATTTTTCTATATTTACGAGAAAATATTTGCATTGAACTGGAGGGAACAACCGAAAGAGATTATTCTGCGTATGAAAATAAGTCGACAACGTAGAACGAAAGTTTTTCACGGAACGCTTTGTTGTGGATGAAATTACATTAAAAAATTAACGAAGTTCGCGTGTACGAGGCTAATTTTTAACTAACGTATCCAAATTCCATAATTACTATTTCTTTTTTTTTTTTTTCTTTTTTTACGAAGCATCAAACCAGAAACTTTTACTCTACATTTTAGCATATTTTAGCATTCAACGTATTTTGGTATGTAGAATAACCTCCAGTTAATTATTTGCTCGTACCCGGCCAGTAATTATTTCAGCTCGCATACGTGTATTAAAAAAATGTTCGAACTCGATTTTATCGAGAACGAAATGCCCTATGAAAAGATTGTACTCCACATTTTCAATCTATTTCTCTGTGTAGAGTCATTCTCTTGCCGATTGTATCGCTATTATTGGATCGCCTTACGTAGAGGAAAATCGTCTTTCGATAAGGAGGAAGACTTCTTCGAGCTATTTAATCGAGTTTTTACCGTGAGACTCGTGATCAGTAAGCACCGTGGACTTTATCACGCCGGTGCAACCAGCTTTTCATTAGCGTCTCGAATTTTATGCACATTAAAGTAGCGCGCGTGCCGCTTAATCGCTCGGCAAAAAGTGGCGTGGCGAACAGAGAGAATTTTAGCCGTATAGTATAATGTAAATTTCGTGGCTTGCTCGACCGGCGAAGCTAGTAAAATCCTCGGCTAGCAGGACACTAAAACCGCGTTACGCCAGGGACGGTGCTATCCCGGTTGCGTTTCCGGCTTTCCAGCGAAATGGAAAGTTCAACGGAGATTCTTGTGCTCGAGTGTCGTTCGCTTTGGCTTTATGTTGGCGGTAAAAGGTGAAAAAGCTAGACTACACAAGAATACTCCTTTTTTCGCTTAAGAAGATACGCCTCGGATATTCTTTATCCGGTTACTTTTCTTCCTTTACGTTTTAACAGACGCCGAGGCTCGTTTGCATCATTCATTGCATTGCTTATGGAAAAGTTCATTTTCTTTAACGAACGCCTTCGCGGGAAATGATAAAGCATTTAAGGGGTAAAGAAAACGGCTCGACGAACGAATACCAAACTTACAACTTAGTTCTCCGGCGGATACAGTATCCCGCTATAAATATACGATGCATTCGTAGATATGGAATCCGAATAGATGTAGCGAGGTCCCATATGGTATGGGGCGTACGTGGATATGTTCTCGTAAATATGCTACTCTTCTAGATTTCCCCTCTGTATCTCCATACGTATATAAAACCATAGTAAATAAGCTACTTTTACGGACATGAAATTTCGAACGGTCAGAGGCCAATCCTGTATGGATGTTACAATACGTATGGGGTTTTTTCATCGTCGCGATATCTCGTCGTCGACGCGTCCACGGATGTATATTTCCCTATAATCTCATCTTGTCTCGAACCGGGTTAATTTCTCACGTGCAATTCGCTCGACGTGCACGAAGGAGAATAGGGAAATTCGTGCGACGAATTATAAAAAAGTTAGTTACGCTGTCAGTTTTGAGCTGCCATCGTGACTTTAATTCAACTACATTTCGAGGAACATAGGCCGATAGAAAGAGAGAGAGAGAAAGAGAGAGAAACATATTTGCATGACGGAAAATGTTTTCTCTTTTCTTTTCACGGAAAATGTATTTGCTGCAGCTATATTGCTGGTCAGAGCGCGCAGTGAAAAAGGAAATGGCGAAACGAGCCTGCGATTCTTTTTTTTTTTTTTTCAAAATCCGCTGCCGTTCTCGCATTTACATTTTCCTGGTTGGTGCGTCGAAGGGAAAAAAATTAATTGGTTGACCGAAACTAATCGCGGGACGCATTAAAACGCGACGAAGGTTTCGAACGAACGATCGCCGAGAGATTACCGCGCCGGTGGAAATCTACGATGGAAAATGCGAAGGAGCGAAATTTCATCGCTCGACTCCGGACAACGCCGAGAAAGTATGTCGGCGACCTTTCATCTGCGTGTTCTGTTCTCACGGGTTGTAGTTTAATTTGTCGAGGAACAAGCGACCAACCCACGGTTTCCTTTCTTAATTAACTCATCTCCTGGGGGAACGGTGAACTTAATGGTCCTCCACGATTTGCCTTCGGCGCATCGAAAATTAATTTGTCTCGACCGCCATGGCCAAGCTCGCGTTTCCCGTTCGTTCGGTCCTCGTGCAAGTTTAAAAACAATGTTTCCACCAGTGGGCTCGTGGCTATCGGCCGGGGTAATTGGCGCGAGCCAAGACCAATTTGCCATTTAATCCCTCGATGAGAATAAACGGCCAACCGCGTAAATGAATTCGCCACCTCTTTCTCCTCTGCTCCCCTTCACCTTCCTCGCTCATCTTTTATTTTTTTGTTGTTCCCATTTCGGTCATGTAATGCGGTAATTAGTTGAATTTTGCACGTGCTACGAGAGCCCGATAAAAATTCATCGACGCGAGAGAACGCGTCGGTCGTTGTTGCTTAATTGAAAAGCATCGGCCAGCGGCGACGTCGCCCATTTTTCCTCTTGTAAACTTTCATTTAACGTCCCCTTCGACGTCCCATCGTTACGCAACGCTACCTATTTTGCATAAATTCATTCTCCTGGCCTGTACCCGTGAAGAATGGATGAAAACGCGAGGGGAAAGCGGCATGAATATCAGCGGAACGATAGATTCCAGAGATTCGATAATCCGTGATATCGTGATTCTCTCTCGCGCGTAATCGCCATAATCTTTTGTAAACTAACGATGGAACTACCCATATCATAAACATGCTAATGCAGTTAGGCGAACACCATGGAGCTGTAGCGTGGATACAGTAATAGATGTTCGATCTCGCTCGTGGATGGCGCAGATTATAAAACATTGAATTTTGGCCAGAAGCCGAATCGAGGATATTAATATTAAAGGTGGTGCGGGACGAATTGAAAATATATCGGCGCGAGGGTATCGCGTTACCGGGGCGACCAATCACGCGCAGGGAAAAAGTATTTTAGATGAAATTTACGGTAGTGGACGCGAATTTACGGTGAACGGTGGTCGATGTCTAGCGTACGGCTTGAATATGACCTCCCCGAATGAAAGCATCGGTAAATGGTGGATGCTCCCATAAAATATACCGAGGGACGGTATCGCACGCTCGCTAGGCTATGTTCGGCTAAGTAACCGATATTAATCATTCGTATTATATCACGGGAACGTTAGTATAACAGCCTATATAACGTATCAAGTTAATACGCTCGAGGGTTTCGTCTTTTGCGTGTACTCGTCCGGAATACGAAATTAACGTTCACTTGAATTATTATAAACTGCGATGTACCGCTTGTGCGCAGTTTGCACGGCCTGCTACGAAACACCCGCGTTGAATACAACATTCAGACGGACAGAGGGATCCCCCGTAGACGTAGCCAACAGATACATCCAGCACTTCATTTTGATTTACTATTCAACCGGGTCCGGCGTCGAGTTCCGACACACGGCAGACGTAGTACTTTGTCGAATACAGACTGCGCAAATTTCCATAAGTGATCTTTCCCGGTGAATATGGCGTTAACGTGCCACAAAATCCGCGGGAAACAGAGTTTACCCTGCGAAACCATGATCTCCATTGGATCAGGCGTTTAGGTAAACGGGACATGTTTCTGTAAACGAATATACAAGCTGGAATATACGTCGGAAAATACGCGAGGTATCCATCTACAGGGTGGATTGTAGATGTCAAAGCGACGAAAGAAGTATTCACGCGCGAGAACGTTGCTTAAAACTTATCTCCCAAGTTAGAAACGATTCCAGCTTGGAAACGTGCTGGTACAATCAATGAATCAGCTGACGAACCTTTCTTTATCTAACACGTGCTTCGTGTGTCTCGCTCTAACATTCACGAACCGTCGAAGCGATACGCGATACGGATAGGATTTCGGCAGGATTCTAATTATATTAGAGCGAGAAACACGAAGCGTGAATGAATTAAAGAGGAAGGTTCGTCAGCTGATTCATTCATACCGGTATATTCTCATGTTGGAATGCCGTTGTTTTTAACTTAAAGCATCAAACGATATCTTCGCAACGATACTACTACTTTTCGCGTCGTTTCGATGTCTAAAATCTACTCTACGAACGTATATATTTCGCGAAGCCCTGTAGAGAAATCCACGCTATAAACCAGAACATTCATGCTATTATAGACTCGACACGAGCCGAACAAATTACTTTACCATAAACCGTTTGCCACGAAAAATGTTGGAACGTAGCCTTTGTTGCCAGTGACACCTTGGAATTCTCGACAAATTGGCTGGTGAGGAGGCGAAAAAGCCTTGATCCGGCAGGAATTACGAATTTAGAGCGAGGGCACGTCGAGCGGCGTGTTACTTCAATACGGGTACGCGCGAAAGCATCGGCGAAATGGGGAATAGCCCATAAAATATGAGACGGTTGGCAAGCTCGGGAGATCTACCGGTGCTTTTCACGGCGGCGGTGTCGACGTCGGCGCGGCGTCGGTGCTGGCGTTTTCACGGCTGAAAATCACTCGTGAATTCCACTGTAGTCGGCTCGTTCTTTCTCCTCTCTACCCCACCTCTTTTTCTCGCGCGCTCTCCACAGGCCGACATCGTGAAAGAGAAAGGCTTTTTCGCTGTAGCATTTCCGCGAACGACGCCCGCGACGAGGACGTAGACGGTGTTTCTCCGGTCCCTCTGTTCTCCTCTCTTCGCGTTGCTTGCTACGACTCGGCCAGGGGGGAAAAGCCATCATCCAATTTTTCATCGTGCCGCATCCGTTTCACCGGGGTATCACTTCCCTGACTCGCTCGAACGTCATTAGGGCTCCGCCGCTTGTGGAAAGATATCGTTTCCACTTTTCCCGGAGACACAGTTTCCCAGCGAAACACGTTGCTCCCTTTTTACTCGCGACAAGCTTTTTTTCACCGTCACTATGTCTGTTACACGTTCATACAGAGGCTCGCAGAAATATTTAGCAAAAAATGATATTTATGTAACGCGAAATATTTGGCAAATATTAACACTTATCGTAGAAAACGTCTTGTATATTGGAGATGTCGTATGAAACATTTTGAAATTTCGTCGACGTGTGTATTGGTATTTGAAACGAATCCGAGATTGTACGTATAAGTTACACGACTTTTATAAAAGATATAATTAAATATATAATTAATGCTGAAGGCGATCTCATTAAATATTAATAGCCTGTTCAAATACTTTGGTGATCTTCGCCAAGTATATACCTGATCCAAATATCATACGGGTACTATGTAACTTTTGAGATTAGTTTCGAACTTTGCCATTATGATCGTGATAGCTGAATCTCGTTACAGTGTTCATTTTCAAAATGTTTTATATAACATGTGGGATATATATATATATACACACACATAAAAATAGAGTGCAGAGTATGTTCATAAAAAACCCGTATAAGTATTCGGCCGCTTTCGCGAACAATCCTATAATACGTTGGGACGTTTTAAACGACGTACAATCTTTTAGGAATTTCTGGCCAAATATCGATTTAAGTTAGATTCACGAGTTTGCAGATTGAGAGAGCTCGTTGCCAGAACGCCAGAACGTTTCCTCGATTCGTTTCCGTGAACGAATAGTTCGCGGCGCGACGTTGGAACAACTTCCGTTGCCAGATGCCCTGGACGGCAAAAATGTCCACAAATTATTATTCTCCGCGAAGGAATCGCGCAGAGAATCGAGTAATTTAGCCAACTATATAATATGTATATATATATATATCTAGAAGAGGTGCGGAGAATATCCATTCCATGCAAACTTTTCCATTTGTTCCTTTTCTCAATCCTCTTCCATTCTTTCGTTTTAACGAAGACATTCTTCCATACTTGACGCGTTCCATCGATCGATGCCATTCCCCCTGTTTATTCCACTTTTAACGATGCCGCTAATCGACCGATCCCGAGACTCTCGTTCACGATAAAGTGCACCCGATAATATCATCGCTCGCGCTATCAACCATTTTCGACTGTCGATCGATCGGAGGCGCCCACGGTGGCAGCCACAATTAAAACTTTCGAAGCTCCTAGGATGGGATATCATTTATGGGGCTAATTACCGGGGCTGAATAAATGGGAGGCGATGAATGAGAAATGAGATCTCGCGTTTGGTGTTCGCTTCGACTTCTTCGAGTTCGGTGGGAGGCTCTTTCATCGACTTCTCTCTCCTTGGACTACTTCCAGTATTACTTTTCCGGTTGTTCGGAGCTGAAAGGCATTACACGATTTCCCTTCTATGTATTTTTTTCTTTGCCTAGCACCCTCAGGATCGCCGAAAGGGAGTCTGTCGCAGGTGTCGGAGGTAAGTTGAGGCCGGTTCTGGCGCAACAACCCCCGTTTCTTTTCTTTCTTCGTATTGCAGCGAGTTTCAGCTCGTTCGATATTCTTCGTCGTCCTTGTTAATTATACACTTAGAAACTTTGCTTTTATCCCGCGGTCTACTTATTCATAAACTTCCGTGAACTGTGACGGGCAGAGAGGATGGTCTCGAACCACTCACGAATCGACTCTCGTCTATCCTCCCTAGACCCTCTTCACGGATATTGCACGTATGTAGCTCAAGGACAGAACTTCTTCCTTCGGGGCTCGATGGAATATAAGATACCGCTTATCCTCGTGAAAAATATAGTCTCGCTGGTGAAAGGAAAAGATCCAGCAAGAAGACAAAAACCGATTTCCTCGATCGAAAATTAAACCATCCTGTATCTCGTGACCAGACAACGTTCCTGTTTCCCCAGGAAATTAACTGAGCTTGATTCGAACGTTTCTCGTAGCTCGGTAAATCATCAGTTCGTTAACTTTCGTCGTCGTTTATTTTCTTTCCACTTCTTCTCCGATAACGGTTACCTACATCGATCGGGTAAATGCGGCGCGAGAACGTTAAAACAAAGCGGAAACGCTTTATTCCACGGTAATAACGTTTGACGCGTGAACGCGTAAAGGATTAAAAGCGATCATGAATCTCGGCGAACTTTCTACGCGGTGTTCTACGACGGATGATTTTACATAAAATTCATGAAAGGCGTTCTGTCCAATCTATCCGCGCTAAGTTCGTAACGAGCTACCGTTCGCTCTCGTCACGAAGTTTCGCAATAACCTCCATCTGTACTTTCTAGCTACGATTTCGAAAGCGGGTATACGTGCAACAATAAAAACCAAACGCTGCACTGGAAATCCTGTTCGCGAACCGCGGTATAACTCAACGGCGAAACCGAGGGAGATATTAAACGTTGCTAAGGACAGCCATATACACCGGTTGTCTCGTAAATATTTCAATCGTGACGCGATCCTCGACGAATCCACGGGGCAACGCATCGGTTTATGCAAAACAGCTCCCGCGACAAAATAGGGCGGTCCTGGCTGAGCATCTGTCTCGTGTCAAAGTTCTTTCCCTCGACCGGCGGTGGCTGGACCAGACCAGCTACGCGCCATCCATTCTCGTTGTCTGGCCATGCACGTAATTTTCTCCTTTTCGGCCGCCACCGTACACGCCCGTCAAGCTCCGTGGTACATTCGCGGTATTTTAAACGAGCTGCTCCGTAAGATCGAGTTCAGTTCAAAATACTATTTAATACTCCGAACAGCAAGTAAAGGAGAATTGCCTCAATTTGTCGTACATTTCGTGTAACATGATCGTGTATCGCTTTTTAAAGGAATTATTTAGTTGCGAGTGTTTGACTTGTTTATGGGCGAGAACGGTATAGCGAGGTCGTAAAATTGGCCACGAGTTAAGCTTTACATTTCGTGAACTGCAGTAACTTGAGAAGATTTTAGGAGACACGAGGATCTACGCCCTTATTCAAGGCTTCTTCCTTTGCGATGTTCCTAAAATTTGCTCCTTCGTATACTAGGGCAAATTTTAATAATTTATATCTCGCCATATGGGAACGTAGATTATCGTGTGGGAATGTATGATGTCAAATCAGGACTACTTTTACGATAAGCGACAGATATTTTTGAGAATATTAAAAAATATTAAAAAAAAAAAGAAAAAGAAAAAAATAAATCATTCTGCGAAGGGAACAGATTTTAATACACGACTCTTGTATTTTCGATATCCTGGAAATTGGAATTTTACGACACATGGATGATGGAAATTGATTTGGAAAAATTGAAATGGTCGCGTGCATATGCCGCTAGATGCGACTAGATCAGTCGACGTCACCACTTAACGTTCTACTTTACGACCTCGCTGTATATCATCTCCGCCAACTATACGATGCTTTCGCTTCGTAAAAACGTACATCGAATCGGATGTGCTTTCGTTTCGGTAAATTTCCCGCCGACGAGACGGAAATCGAACGACTGCATAACGATTGGTTCGAGTTTCGAGCCAAGAGAACGAGAAAGGAAGACGAATCGTTGGGACGAGGAATTCTCGTAGCGAATTTTTTAGATGTCTAACGACCGTCGAAAGTATTCGTTACTTCTTAAGTTGTCTCGATTACTCTGCCGATCCTTGTTGTGGAGACGGTACAGATTTGCGCGCAGACGTGCAAAAAGTAAACGAAGAGCAACGATAACCGAGTCGTGGTGAGTGGAGGGAAAGAAAAAAGGGGGCGGAGAAAGAGCGCGAAAAGCTACGAACAGGAGAAAGTTTCGAGCTCTCGAGCGGCTAACGACCGTCGAAAGCACCGATGTCGGTTCCTCTTTCCTCGTAGCATTAACCAGTGTTGCCTGCCATTGAAACCATGAAACGAGTCCCCATCTGTACGGCCGGCCGTCTGACTACGTCGCTACTCTTTCCCCTTTACTTTCCCATTGTCGTTGTGCTCATGGCTCGGCGGGACGTGCTGCGATTCGCAACGTAGTAAAACAAGGAAGAAGCGAAAAGGAGAAGGGAGAGAGAGAGAGAGAGAGAGAGAGATAAAGGCAAAGAGAGGAGAAAAAACTGGAAAACAGTATCGAGCGTGGACCGGTTGTTTCCAAATCGATGCATAAAGAGAAGAGAATGGTTGATCAGACCAACGGATGAACGGGGATGAATGAACAAAGGAGCGCAGGAGGAAGAGGAGGAAAGGCAGAAAACTGGAATTGTTTTGTCGTCGCGATCGAGTGAAATGGAAGATCCAAAAAAAGAAGGAAGGGAGGAAGGAAAAAAATAAACGGCGAAAGAAGCAGGATAAAAATACGAAGTAGGATGGGAAGGGAAAGTTTTCAGCGCGAAACTCTCGACCGACTAACGACCATCGAAAGCGCCTGCCTTTGGCTAGCTCTCGGAGTGCATCGATCCTGGCTTTCCTTACTGCTTCGGAATAAATACTGGAAGAATACCCACTTGAAGGCGGCTGACTAAAATTATTCTCGTCGTTCCATTATCATTAAGTACGCTCGTAGAGTACCTGCTTGGCGTGTGTGTTTGCGTGTATTTCGTAGACTGACAGGAAAGCTGGGTGGCGATGAAACGAAGAAAAACGACGGAAGCGTGCTGCGAGAATGCGGAAATCGTGGGGATACCGATGATAATAATTCATGGAGCTAATCGGTTCGCCTGCCTTCAGCTAACCTACACCGAAATTCCCAGGTACTCCACTGTTTTCCAATCTCGCCAAATCTTCTCGTGCAATCTTCTTGGGAAAATGTACGCGGTTGAACGTTGAAGATTTTCCGCTGATTTCGCTTCGTGTTCCCTCACCGGTACACCGATAGGATTATTTTTTATCGAGTATCGGATACATCGGCTTGAAAATGCAATTTCCACGCTCCGATCGGATAATACCAGCGATTCGTGTTCACCGAACCTAGAACAAAACTTCCTCGCAAGAGCTATCAACAGGTTCATTAAAAATTACGTGATTCTTGAAAACGTAGCTACGTTCGTACCGGCGTATTCGAAAGTAGCGGCGAATAGTCGACGTTGAGCTTCCAAAAACCGGC
Source organism: Bombus pyrosoma (assembly GCF_014825855.1). Taxonomy (NCBI): domain Eukaryota; kingdom Metazoa; phylum Arthropoda; class Insecta; order Hymenoptera; family Apidae; genus Bombus; species Bombus pyrosoma. The sequence goes on from NC_057783.1 coordinate 4,173,359, forward strand.
GCCGGTTAGAAAGCCACGCGTGAAAATAACGCGTCAGATAAAGCACGCTGCTCTCTTTTTCCCTCTCCCTCGTTTTTCCTCGTTCTCTCTTTCTTTTTTTTTTTTATTTTCTCCCCTTTTTTCGTTTTATCGCTCGACGATCGTAACTTCGCAGCCAGATAACATCCTCGGCCAAAATTAACCGGGACGCAAGAGTTTGGAATCGTTTCTAAGGTAAACAAGCTTATCGGGTCGATTTATGCCTCGCGTAATTTCGTAAAACAAGCTGGGCCCGGTGTTATTTCCGCTTTAATGCCATGATAAATTGAAGCGTCTTTTCGGAAAATAGTGGTACCAGATTATTTAATGTTTTCCGGCTAGATCGGTGAACATTAGTTAGGAATAATTCAGGCGACCTGGAAAATTTCCGACATCGATTAAACCGCGAGCCCATGAGTGAAACGAGATCCTCGGCTTCCCGGACAAGTTTCGTCGCTTTCCTCTAGGGAAGTTGGTCTCTGAACAACAAGTTTCTTGGCGAGGTGATGACTGATGCGTGTATAGCCAAAGGTGGAATCTAAATCCTGGTAAACTAAGAGATAAGGGGAAGCGTAAGCGTTTTTGATATTCCCCGGCAAGCAACGGTTCGTGCAATTTTCACGAGGGGCATGTAAGACGACGGATGAGATAGTACGCGATAGCGGTTAATATGTTTTTTTAAATTCCTTCCGCGGAGTACGTAAAGCGTCGAGCGTGGGAGGTGGTTAAGTGTGCGTGCGGTTTTCCAAGCGGAACTATAAATTCGCGCGTGAAAGAGGGAGAGCGGAAGAAAAGAGTGGAAGAGAGGGTGAAAAAGCGACAAGAAAAGAAAATGAGGACAAAAAAGACGAGAGAAAGAAAGAAAGAAAGAAAGAAAGAAACGAGAGCGACAGAAAGGGAAGGGAAGAAAGTTGAAGTACAGGGGATGGCTGGAAAGAAAGCTCGAGGCGGCGTTTTTATCTTCGGCATACGAATAATATATTTAGGCCCCGGAAATGAAGTAGCTTTATTGAAGTATAGCTATATTTTACGCCTGGCGCTTGGTTACGGCCGTGTGCGTGGTTACAGCGCGTATCAAGCCTTGCAACGCAAAGCACGTTTAATTTCCTGTGTACGATTAATCAAAATTTCCAACAAAAACCGGCTCGGCTTTTCTCTTTCCATAGCCGAGGGTTTAATTATCAGAGGCACTCATTTTCCTCATCGTCGCACCTCGCTGCAACAAAATAAGAGGACCTCGCCTCCCTTCGTCTCTTGCTCTTGAATCTCTTTCCTTCTTACTTCCTCGCCCTTTTTCTCCTCTATGCTTCTCCTCGCACCGCAATGCAGATATGACCGAATCGTGGCAGAAAGATTCTCGCGGTGGACCCTTTAACACTCTCTATTCTTTCGTGCCGTGGAACCGGCGTCTGTGTGTCTCTTCGTTCTCCAGTCTCTTTCTTCCCGGTGCTCCACGAGTTCGCCCTTCGCCCGTTCCCGCACATTATTCGCGCTCGTAAGTCGGAGACAAAAGGCAAAGACGCGGTCTGGACGAGAGGAGGGACGACAGGAGAAAACGTTCCCTCTCTGCCATTCTCTCTCATTCCTCCCTTGGTGGCGGTGCCACCACCATAGAATAGTAATGTCGTGCCCGAATCCGTTGACCGAGAGTAAAGCCAGCTCGACCCCTCTCGTAGCTGAATCTCGCGGATTTTGTGAGTGGTACGCGATCAAAAACGATCTCCTCGTTCTCAGTTAATTTCAGAGATCTCTGATATTCACCGGGTTGGATCTCTCTCAAGCAAAAGAGGTCAGGATCTTTATAAGGGTCGGAGGATCGGCCCTGCAAGAGAGTTTTCGAAAGGAAATTCACGGATGAAATTCTATTTTCATGAAATTACGTTATATCGCGTGGACGTAATAACGTGCCGACAATATCGGATCAATGTGAAAATTATTTTCTTATTATCCGCGGTTTTTAAACGTATCTATTTAGAAGCGTGTTATTTCTCGGATATTTGACGTTTGTATTACCGTTAAATGAAATTTGCTGACAGTAACGAGACCTTGATGAATTTGCGAGATCTTTAACCGACCCTGACCGCCAATTAGAGCATCTCGATGAGCTTTCGTAAATTTTAAATAACCTCGAGGTCTAATGGAACGACATTGATAAATTGATAAACCTTGTGCGATCTGCAAATAACCATGATTGATAATAACAGGTCCTTGATAATATATCATAATCTTGAACTGACATTAAGTGGATTCCTTGACTGACCACGATGCATTTCCATTTAATCCTGGTTTCACTTGCGAGACAGACGAAATATTTGGAAAATTGAAATTACGTCTTTCTCTCTAACGCACGGGGAATATTATGCACGGTGATGTGTGAAAATATCCGTGGAGATACTACAGGTATTTTCTTTCAAAGGAATTTTAATTAATTTTTGGCGTAAAGGCATGCCGCGAGAAAGAAGAACTTTAGCAAAATATGTTGTCTATTATTGCATACGCATTCAGTGAAAATTGCATAATTAACGCGTATAACGCGTTCGTTTTCTAGCGATCCGAAACAGCGAAACGTTTTACAGAGATTTGACAAATATACGAATGCTCTGTAATATCGAAACGCCGAAACAATTTACGAAGGAATATTGCGAAGAATGATGAATAATCGACATATTCAAAATGATATTTAACGATGCACCGATACATTTTTCTCTGGCCGTGTTTAAACGGAGTAACGAAATGCGCGTGTGTGTCAAATCATCATTTGACGTTCCTTTAACGTCGCTTTAATATTTAGTTTTCCATTACGCGTTACGCGAATTGTTAGCTCTCACGTCGTCGTCGATATTTCAGTTAACCACCTACTTCCATAATCGGACGTCGATCGAGAGTATTTAAAACGAATTCACCGCGACTATAGCGTGGCCGTTTTCGCGTTTCTATTTTCGTGCGGTAAACACAGCAGCGCATCTTGCCTCGTGCAACCGCAAAAAACGGAAGCAATCTTGATCTCGACTGGTATGAAATAGCGAGGAACACATCGCATGTTCTCAAAACTCTACTGATATTTCCCAGCAATTTCCCCTCGTTCTGTCTTCCTCGGATAAAGTATTTAAGGAGAAGAATAAAATTTACACAAGAGGCAGCGCGTCGTTTTTCACGAAAATCGAAAACTTCGCTCTCCCGTGGTCTTCTCTAATACTCCCCTGCAATTTCCTCTCATTTCGTGTCCCCTCAAAGTGAAGCACTTAAAGAGGAACAAAGAATATGAAGTCGTCCCAGCTAGAGAGAAGCGTGTCGCTCTCAACGAAATCAAAAATAGTTCAGCTTCCATATTTTTCAGATATTTCGCAGCAATTTTCGCTTCAGGGGCTCTACCATACCTTTAGACAATGATGAAGGATAGGCGAATAAAATCGGTACAACGTACGAAAGAATTTCGTGTTAGAAAATCCAAAATTCTCTTTTTATTCTGATATTAACCTGTGATATCGTGGAAAATCAGCGAAGCACTTAAAGGGAGATCGAGCGTAACTTAATTAGTAGGGACTTGTCCGCTCTTTTTTCTTCCTTTGTGGCCTCGCGTGGCAAGTTACAAAGGATGAAGGAACGCGTTGGCGGTACCGACCAGCCCTGAAGCTAACTGTTTCGCAAGGGATCGCTTTTAAGCTGGCGCAGCCTGGAAAATACTATTGTACGCACACCAGGGACGATATTTTAGGCGGGAAGCCCCTTTCTCCTCGTTTAACAGGACAACCAGCTCTGGATGGTACGAAGGAACATGAACATTCTCCCTTTGACAGTGAACACGGTGTGGTCGCGTGAAAAACAAATTTAATCGCACCGCGTCAAAGCGACGACCTTTCATCAAAGTTCTTCCACTTTTTTCCTCTTTTTTTATTCCCTTTTCCTCGGATATTCACGAAACCACGGCGGAGATACCCGATTGAATCTGACTATCGGACGTCGAGATTACGGCAATAAGCTGACAAAACAAAGAATCCGGTTGTCAAAGACAATCTAAACTCTGGTCTGGCTATTTCGCTTTGTTCTCTTCTAACTGCCCTCGCCGAACGTAATTTACCTGCACCATAAAAAGGCATCACGAGATAAATACAGCGCGACACGTATTTTAAACCCGTCAAATGGCCGCCGTGTCGACGAACAAAAAGAGCAACGTCGTAATAAGGGATGAATTCTGTAGCCGATATAAATTGGCGTCGCTCGTTTCGGGCAAAAATGAAGAATGTAAAATGCACGGAAGATTTACGATCCGGATAGAACTGGCCCTCGGTACAAATCGCCGTGATATGTAAAAACCGTTTAAAACAACGCCCATGAACGCGCGAGGTGTATCGCTGAATATTCCTCAATACGTGTTTAATGGATTAAACGGCGATGAGAAACGCTGCAGCTTAGTGGTTGTAAAGAGACTGCATTGGGAATCGTGGCAATCACGCGCGGGATAATATTTTTCATTGAAACAAATTGAAACAATTTAAAAATCGCGTAATTACGCGAGAGACGAATGGGCGATGTAAATCTTTGGCCAACTGCTTTCTTTTCGACGATCTTCGTTTATTTGAAATACTCAGCTGTTTGATCTCCAACTTTTTATATCATAATCTCGTTTCCCATTGGGAAAATAAAACGGTTTTTAAGGTTCAAACGCTTTATTATATATAAAAAGGAAAAATCGCCTGTTGAAAATAATAATTGCTGTTGAGTTTCTTCAAACGTGAAAGCAGCAGCTTTGTAGCAGTAGCTTTTGAAAAAAGCACGGCAACAATAATTAATTAAAATTAAAATAAGATTAACTGGAAGTTGTAATTCTGTATAAATTTGATCGTAATTAACGATTAGAAAGAAAAAAGAACGCAAACTAGATTGCCTCGTCGAGTCTTTGTAGAAAATCGATATTAATAACAATTTACAGTATCGATGGAACCATCATCCGCCATCAGTCGCAAACAATAGCGTAATTAATGTTGGCAGGTTTATATTCGTCAAGTGTATAATAAAATAAATAGAATAAATATTTAACAATTTAGATAGACAGGAGGCAATTATAGAGGAATAACTTTTAAAATAATTTTTAAATCTTCCAAAATTCCCTCCTTCCGATTCTAAAATGATTTTCTCAATCCTTCAACTATTCGTACAGAATATTCTCGCTTCTCAATCATATCGTATTCTCAGAGATCTCTCACGCAAAATACACATTCTTGCCACGCGCAGCCAAATTTCCTTCTGGCGCCATGTATACCAGTTTACTCATGCATTCTACCAATCTCTTCTCATTCATTACTTATACCGCACTTTGGCATGAACATTCTCTCTCTATATTCTGTGTGCATCACACGTTATCCACATAGATTCTCATCCTCGGAATAGAAAAACTCTACCGTATCCAAAACGGTGGAAGAAAGTGCGGTGGAATTAATCTCGTCCATACTCACTGCCACAATATAAAAGCGAAATTATACCAAAAATAATCCGAGAAGACACGGTAGAACGAACCTTGTCCATGCTGATTCTCGTTGCGACGATATATAGAAATAAAGTTGTATAAAAAATGATTGCAAAAAGACACAGCAGAATTAAGCTTGTTACGTCGGTAAACGATTTATTAGAACACATAGAAATCGTATCGGTTTTGCAAGCAACGCTAACAATATTTCTGTTGTTTCCATTGCCGTATCGGTCATTTTATCTTCATCTCGGCCGATTTGAAAGAGCAGAATAAAAACACCGGTGCAATTGAAACGACTATGCGGTAAACTTTCCAGTACCTCTTTGTGTATATTTATCCAGGAGAAAAACTAGTATGTGCGTCTATCGTCGATGTTTTATAGCGCAATCGTTTGTGACGGAGACGTTATCATCGGTTCCCTGTTCCGTCTTCTTTTTCATCTCCTCTAGACTCGTGTTCGCTGTACGTATCTCGTTCTCGTCAAAGGGACAAAAGATCGGCTCGCGCGCGAGTTCAGCAGCGAATTAAATACCACGAAATGTCTCTTCCGGCCTGGATGGACCGAGGGAAACACACGGATGAAAGGAGTACAGTGACTGGAGTGGCTTGCTGGTTGGCGGTGCAGCTATTTTTTCTGCTAATGGCGGACGGAGAGGCTCACGAGTGCAAGACTGGAGGGAAAGAGAGGCGGATGAAAGCGCGAGAGAGTGGCGTGTGGGAGAAAGATGGAAGAAGGAAGCACAGACTGAGCTTAAATAACGCTGCGGGGAAAAAGAGAGAGTGAGTGAGGGAGAGAGAGAGAGAACGGGTATAGCTGGTGGATAGTTCGACTTGCCTCGGTGCTGTTGAATGATACCGGTCGAGAGTTTGACGGCCGGTAATTTTTAATCAGTAAAGCCATTCCCCGTACGCCTGTGTGTACACGATGGTAGCAGGATTTCGATGAGCCTGTTCGAAAAGAGGCGCGCATCGATGATAAACTGGTGCATGCGCCTATGTTTTCCCGCGATAGGCGAATGCTTTTTACAGAGGGCAACTTCTCGATTCATCCCGGTTTAGCGTTATAGATGGCGAACGTTCGTTTCACGTTACCTTCAACCAGCATCTGTTTCCTCTTCAAGTCGCCAAGTCGTATCGTTATTAGCTAATTGTTCGTTGCACTTTGCGCGCGGATTATCGATCGTAAGGATCACTCGTCCGTTACCGAGGTTATTATCGCGTTGAATTGTTCGCTCGTCGGCGAATTCGTATCTTTACGCAGAATCAATTTGAATTATTGTTATGGTCGGGGGTTATGCTGTATTATGCAATTGGCGAAACAGTGCAGTTACATAAAACAGATTACACGAAGCCTGGCTTTGTTATTCAGGGTAGCAATTTTCATTCCGCTTTCTCGCTTGCCCCTTCACTGACAAAACGATGTTACGCATCCCATCGGGATTTCCTTCGTCTCTAATCCGCGAAACTAAAGAATCGCGCCCCAGCGGCGTTGCCGAGAAAACAATCGAGCCAAGATACAGGCAAATTACCACACTGGCTTATATTCTACGCTGCACTTGGCAACTTGCAAATTAACGTAATTTCACGCGTGTTCGCTTGGCGAACTTCTACTTGGCCTGAGCCGGCTCCGACGTTTGAAGAAGCTCAAACTTGATGGCTTTGGTCTTTCGCCGCGCTATGAAAGGAGAGGTTCTCTTCTCTATGTAATGTAAAACAGAAGTTCGAACGGTCGAAAGGCTCAGGAAGAACAAACACTCGCGTCTGATCTCGCGTCTAATTTTCATTGGAAATGAGTATTCGTTTGCATCGCCGACAAGACATCCAGATGCTCTTTTTCCTTGCTTCCGTTTCTATCCTCGCAAATGCCACGATCGAATAATTTCGAAAATTCACAGAGACAACGGTGTTAAATTCTTGACAGAGCCGAGAGCAATTTCGCATTTTCACCGTCGCGAAAATTCCTATCGGAAATGCAGTCAATTTGCAGGTGTCTCGGTTGCCTCGTCGTTGCAGATATTTTCTCTCGCCTCTTTTTCACTTTTTTATTAATCGAAGTCGTTGCTGCGACAGCCTGCTTAGTTCCCCCGATGAAGTTTCGCAAACGATAATAGATCCCGCGGCGTCGATAAAATTCGATTCTTTCGACTTTCTTTCGAGCGTTATCGCGTAATATTAAAATGAAACCCGTAATAACGGCGCGCTCTGCAATAAAAATTCTAATTCGTCGCTCGCTATCCGAACTTTGAAAATGTATAGTCGAACAAGAGGAAAGACCATACGTTTACATCGGCGAGAAATTTCGACGAGATTTCAGATGCGTACACTCTCGAGAGCCGGCTGTGAAGTTAATGAATAATTTCTCGCCAGGATATGAATAAACAACGGGATCCGTGAGGGACGAATTAAAAGGCCGGATACTTGGACCGAGGGAAAAGATGGAGAATTAAAATATTAAACGATCTTTCGCCTCGATGAAAGTGCCACTTTATAGAAGTTTATCCTGCCTTGACTGATAGGACTGAAGGGGGCGAAAAAATGAAAGAAGGGCCTGGGAAAGGGGACGAATGAATACGAGAGTAGAATGCGCATTCGTTGAAGAAATATTTCGAGGAAATATTTTAAAGAAATCGTGTTTCACCGTTGGCAAGATTTTTGCGGCGACTTGGAAATTGCTCGGAGGAGCCACGCATCTTCGATTCGTTTCTATCCGGGGTGCCAATATTGGCTTGCTCCGGCTGCCAATACTATTTGCACGGCCCTGTAGACACCTCTCCTTTATGGCACATTTGTTCTTTTATAGAGACAAAGACTGCACGTATTTTCCCTGTGCACCTTTTTGCCTCTTCACGGTTCATCCGCGGGATTACGCTCGTCAGTCGAACGAAACTATCGAAACAAGTCGACGAAGGGAACGAGGCAAGTCCCTAGATTTTACGTTCGTGGATATTTTCTTTCCTGGATATTTCCTTGTTAGTCGTGTCGCGTTCGAATCTAGTCCTCTAGCATCATTTTAACGAGACATCTCTTCCAATTCGGTGAAACTCCATCAACGCGAATATTCCGACTATTTATTTTTCGCAAGACGTTTCGCATCGTTAACGGTGAGTCTAAAATAATATTTCTTTGCCTTTCCGCCTGTCGTTTTGTAAATTCGTAGATGTAAATTCGTTCGGTGGTTTGTGACGAATCGCTTTATGCTTCTCGTTGCTCGTAATCCAAGTGCAGTCTCGCGAGACCGTCGATTGAATCGGCCCATTGATGGGACCGGTTTCACACAGTGAAACAACTGATTCCCGATTATTGTCGATAATGGAGAAAACGAGTAGCCAGCGAATAATTTGAGAACAACTCGGTTTCGTTTGGTCCTCTATCGTCGCATTAATCCGTGGAAATAATTTAAATACTGTTTTTGTGATCGGGCCCGGTAATTGCGCTTTATCGTGCAAGCGGCTTCCATTCGCGTGATCCTTCGTGTCAACGATACGGTAATTTAGTCGCAGTATTTATTGGCCGACACGGTACATTGTTTCGCGATATCGCGTTTTGTAATAGCAAAGATAACTTCGTATATCGTAGGTCGCCACTCGAATCGAAACTGTGTGTGTACATACTATCGTTTTGAAGTACTCTTTGTTCGATTATTGAACTCTTTGGTCGATTTGTCGTAACAGCACTTTTAGAAAACACGATTTACCTATTAAAATGCACAACAATGGAATATTTTACCCTTTGCTATATACAGTTGTTCACGGGAATATTCGAATATTCGTGGAATTTTTATACGAATGAATATACCTGTCATGTGCGTTATACGAAACATCTCATTAGGTTCGTAACGAGATTCGACTGTCGCGATCATATTGGAAAAATTTGAAACAAATCCGACAGGGCATAGAAGCTGTCAGATGTTTCAACGATATGACGCGCCCGTAATTTTATAATTGAAATACGTATAAATACGACGTTGTCGAAAATCTGCAATAGTCTAAATACTTTCGTGAACATTACATTGAACGACTATTATTTCGAACACGTTTAGAAGGAATCAGCTTTTGCTCCGTTGCTATTGATTCTTGAATTACAACGTTGCGATATTAAAATATATGAAAACCTGCGTGTATTGACAGAAGTCCTTGGTTGAAATGTTGGTCAGCCGTATGTTCGTTAATTGGTACGAATTATGAGATACGAATATTTATTTCACGTTTACCGACGTTCGTGATAAACTGCAACTGCGAATTATTCGATGAAATTTCCACAAATGTAATATATAGGGTGTTTCGTTAGTAACTCTGTCACGACTTTTTTTCTCTCGTAGAAGGGACGCTTAAACCTTTGTAGGAGAGCGGACAAAAACGAGATTCGGGAATTATAAATAGAATCGCTATGTTTTTAACGAGCTAGGCAATCTAGCAAACAACGCGTACATTAAAAGCCTCGGCGAGATGCAGTAAGCTAGGATTAACTGTAAGACGCGGAAAGACAGGCGGCACAAGTAGTAACGGCCCATCTCTAGTCAGGCTCATTTCGTAGCTGTTAGAACGCTGTATTCCACGGGTGTTACTCGATTGTCGCAAGTTATTCGCTTCCAGCCACCTTCATTGCAGCATTTTGCTCGCGGTATAACGAAGGAAAATGCTTTCTGTAAAGAAGACGAAATTTCAGTAACGCATTAAGAACTAACGTTGCGTAAATGCGATATTCCAACTGCAACTCGCTTGTTTATCTTTCGTTCAATTAAGATAATTGAATTCTGTTTCTCGCATCAGGAAATTTTAAAATGTCGACTCGTACAGCATGCACGCACTGTGAAAAAGATGTATGAAATATATCCAAAGTACAATACTTTTCGTATTACTTGACAAATAAAATTCCTATCCAGGTTTTATGTATCTTTCGCGGTGGAACTGAAGTCGGGTAGAAGACTGTTTGTTTTATTCGTGCTAGTTAATAAGGTTGGCGCGATTTTTACATCGTTCGACGTTTAACGAGTTAATTACGTGAGGACAGAAAAAAGAGGCGATATTACCAGACTTCTTCTGCTCGGTTTCTTGTCCGAGTCACGGAACGTCGTTATCGTTCACGATACTCGTGGAAGTTTGCTCATCAAAGCAATGAAAAGTTCGAAAGAAAAAGGGAATAAACAAAGGGAAAATGGATCGTCGGTAGAAGATCGAACAGGCTAAATCACGATTCACAGTCGAATAAATTTGGTGACGCTACAGGACGCGGATTCGCCTGGGACTTCCGCTTTTCCACCGACTTCTTTCCCAACTATTCGAGTAGAAGAATCACCGTTGCCATGAGCACAATGCTAGCGAGAAACAATGCGCGTCGTCGTGCTCAAGCAAATCTTTCCCAGCGACGAATTCTACAAAACCGCTTCGTGACCAAGTATTTAAATGGTTTTCCTTGTTAATACTAAGCTTGTTCCACCGAGCTTCTCTTTTTCTCTGTTATTCCGGCTTATTTTACAAACGAACATGAAAATTTCATATTCTCCAGACCGTTCTGTCTTTTTATCGTTTATTCGATACGAGTCGCGAGCGATCCCGAGAAAATCTTCGCTTTGCGTAAATAAAGCATAAGCGAGTAAGTATCACGGATATTAGAAGGATAAAGAGAAGAAGGGGCCACGTAACGAGTGTCCAGGTTCGCGCGTTAATATCGTTTAATGAGAGCTGGCAAGTTTTTCGCGGGCAGGCAAACAGGTTATTACTTTTAACTTTTTTTTCTTTCATTATTACGTAATCTCCATGACGACCGGGGGATGGATTTCTTATTTAATAATTCTTATCACGAACGGGCCAAGTCACGTTAGAAACTTGCTGAGAAATTTTTCACCTGCGATTCAAGTCTCCGTGCACGAACATTTATACATGCATACTCGTATACATAGAGTGAAATCAATGTATTTTTACCCATTTAGTTTTATGTATTTGACTTATCAGGAAACGCACAGAATCTTATTCTTGCATAGTGCAAAATCAATTTGAATTTGTTCAATGTATTTGACGTCTTTCTAGAACACAGTGAGAACAAAATGACTGACTTTGTTCGATAAATCGACATCTCTGCACGAGCAATCAAGGAACGATATTCGGCACAAAATTAACAAGAAAGTGGTAACGATCATATATTATTCGTTTAAATATGTCTACATCTAAATTCAGCTAATACCTAGAAAACTTCTCAAGAGAATTTCTGATTCTAAGTTTTACTAATAGCTCAAAGGCTATACGTAGACTTTTATGAGTAACTATATTTTATGTATATACATGGGTAGGATTTGCAAGGGTGAAATTAAGGCGAAGGTTAAAAAAAGTTTGGTGAAGCTCCTTGAAACTCGCTGCCGGTCTGATGCTCCCCAGCCGTGCTCCGCCCACCCCGGCGATTTCCCCTTCTTTTTTTTTTTTTTTTTTTTGTTACAAATTAAGGGAGAAGCCGACGGAAGATAAAGGGCGTTTCACGAGCTGCTGAATAAAAATTGAGATTTATCGGATGAACTCTGCTCACTGGCGGAGATAGCGTCGCGGACACTGCCGCGGAATACGAAACAGGATTTCGCGAATCCTCGCTAAAGGAATATCAGGAACGCGCTGACACGTTTTGATTAACGTTAGAAAATACCGCGCGACCAGCCTCCTGAGTCCAATGACACGACCGCGAAAATTTACGAACGCGACAATAAGGAAAAACTGGAAATTAATGACGGCTGGGGATTTTCCATGGAAAAAGTAAACTTTTCTCTCATCCAATTTTTAAAGTCTACAAACTAGTTGCCACGTAATCAGGAGTCTATTAAAAACAATCATGTCGTTAATCCGGAAAGGGTCCCCTTCGTTCCATGCATTTTTAAGCGAGTTTTTGCGCCGTACGTCGCCACACTTGGTAAGTCTAATCTGTTTCTCGAGCACGTGTGAAGGAAATAAAAATAAATAAAAAAAAAATTAAATCGTTATGAAACATTCTTAAGTTCTAAATTACCTAGAAGTCGTTTAAAGTCGTATACAGGGTCATTCGTTCGAATATTATTTAATCCTTGCGCAGTACATTCTGACCTTCCCTCATGAGTAAACAACTTCGGACAATTCGTGAAATATACGCGTAGAATAAATTCCACATCTCGGAAGCCGCTATAGAGGAAATTTTTATGATAAAGAAATATTAGACGGTTTAGAAAGTTGGTGGCGTGTTTGACAACTCAATGCATCTATCTTGTATTTGATGGAACTGGCGAAGTGCAAAGTTCTGCTTTTAGTTGCGTACTAAAAGAGATTAAGGAGGATGGATTAATTTCATTTTTCGAGATAACGTTGACGAAAGCAGCCAAGAGATTTTAAATCTTCATTTCGATTCGCGGGACGCGACTCTACGCTTATTCACACTATCGTCTATTCTCTGAGCTTTACAAAATTCTTTTAATTATACCTGGTAAATTGGACTCTGAGGATTCGAAGAGAAGTAAATAGAATCTACTTGACGGAACTCGTTATTGAGAATGATGAAAACTTTTCGAAAAAGAGCTCGCGCAACTACTTGATAGTTGGTAAAAGGTCATTGAAATGAATAGCATATAACTTCTCTAATAAAATTTCTTAAATTTCGCTACGAACTTCTCCAGCTAGTAATTATTTTCTAAATCGTTCCTTTTGAATTCCCCGTTCTTTTATCACTATGTCAAAAGCTTAAATCTTACATCAGACATATTAGTCGTATAATAACGTAGGGTTATTTCAGTTACTTAAACTTCAACGTTTTAAAACTCAATCTTGAACTTTGAACAGGATAATTAAATTTGTTGTAAATTATGAGACATCGTTAGTCTTTAATGCAATAAAGAAAGAATGAGAAAATATCGGGTACATTATGCTCTACAAGAACTAGTATTAAAAATGCGAGGATGATTCGAACGAGAAAGTATTATATAAGAACTAATAAAATAAGCAACGAAATAACTTCCAGAGACAAGGTAATATAACACACGATACTGAATTAGGATAATAGCAACTGTTAGTTGAACATGCTTTTCTTTTAATGAGTACAAGTTACATGCTCGTATGCCTACGAAAGCTTACCGGGCTTTCAATGCAAGTAGATATTAAAAGTCACTGTTCATCATGACTGGAATATTCTCTTTTTAAACATAAATCGCTTAAAAATTATCCGCTTTGACTCAAATAACCCTGCCTTATCCACTTCCTATTTGTCTCTCTATCTGACCAGAGAGCTCGACAAATATGCAATTTCCGTTTGAAAATTCGTTTGTGCAAGCGTTATTCTTGCAGTGCACGTCTGCCATCCGTTTGCATCTGCCAGACACGTTTCGGCTCGTATTAAAATACGCCTCGCACGACCTCGTTCGAGTTCGGAATACAGGCAAATGGGAGCGCAAGAAGTAAAAAAAAAAAAGAGAGAAAGAGGGAAAAAAATGAAAGTAAGTAGAAGTTAGGGTAAGTGGCGACAGACCGATGGGGCAGCGGATGCGAGGCCAGAAAGGAAGCAGGGGGCAGAAGTTTCGAGTAAAAGTCGAACAGGGTCAGCGGTGGAGCTCGTGAGAAACTTCGTGGGCAGGTCAAAACTGGAGATCGGTAAGACCTTTTACTCACCGTGGAAAAATATATACCATACATGATAGGAAGGAAATACGGCTGATCAAATATGGATGTTCAAAAGTCGTATATGTTAGGTCGTGACGCTGCCATCTCGCAAGAAAAGAGAAACCACGAGACATGACTGCGCGTATCTTTTCATCTTCCTTTCCGAACCTCGTAATTTTGCGTCCCGCGACACATCAGAAAATTTGGACGTTGCTAGATTTTATCGCTTCTAACACCCACCCGCTTGTCCTCCATGCTGGAATACTCTAGTGGATGGCCGGAAAAGCCACGATAAGACTGCTTATATTTTCCACTGGCTTCGCTATCTGTTGAGCTGGTCGTTTTAAAGGTTCCTGGTGTACCTTGTTAATTGGGCAGTTGATCTCGCCGATAATTAGGCAACTGAGAGACGAATTTAAGATCCTCCTTTTTACGTCTTTGTGCTACTCTTTTTATTCCTGGAGTTTTCTTTCTAGCGCCCTTTTACTGATTTATTTATCGTTGAAGTTCCCTTTTTTTTGACATCCCTATAGGCTTCCCGTTTTTATTCCTACCAACTTCTTTCCTTCTGCCTGCCCCCCCCATGTCATTTTTCTATTGCCGCAGTTTTCTTCTTTCTTGATACCTTTACTTTATCTTTTTATTATTACGTTTCCTTTTTTTATTGTTCTTACACTGTACTTTATATTGCTGGAATTCTTTTCTTACGTTCTTACACTACATTCTTTTTACTCCTGCAATTATTCTTAACGTCCTCGCACTGCTTTCTTGTTCCACCAGAATATTTCTTTTTAACGCCCCCGCGTTATGCCACTTTACTCTTGAATTTTTAATTTCTATTCTCCTCTCACCGTTGGAAATCACTGTTGTCTTAAAAAGACTCTCTTTGTTCCCCGCATGATAGAATTGCTTCCTTCAATGTGGACATTTTTCCAGTCCCAATTTCACGATATATGTATTGTACTCTAGAAAGGTATTGTCGAAGAGAAACTGGAGGAGTGATGGATTATTTCCAGCGCTGATCCGGGATAGACATTGTCCACGATTGTCAAGCCAGAAAAGGGTAGGTCGAGAAACGCCGACAGTATTCGTGTAGTTGGTAGAAATGATTTTCGGGAATGTGACCAATAGTGACCACTGGCTGACCGTGGGTTCACGAAAAGTACTTGGGTCAAGAGGTTGTTGATCGTCTAAAGCAGGTTCAGATGGAAACTCGTTGCATGACAGATTATTTCCTACCATCGATGTGGCATGGACATTGTCCACGAGACTAGTACGAACAGGAAGAATATCCCCAGAGACGTCGACAATAGTCAACTAGTCATTAAGAAGCGTTTTGGTGGAACTGGCCACTAGTGACCGCAGGTTGACCATAAACCGAATAATCGGCCAAAGGCCAGTTGATAGCGCATAGTGGTTTTGGATGCTATGATAATAGAAAAATGAAAAAATCAAGAATTGGATTCGAACGATTCTTAAAAAATTCATGAATTTTAATGTATTTGCGCTTAACGTAGAATGACAGTTTAATTTTTTTAAATAAAATATTTTTATATAAATAAGTAATAGCCTTAACCTAATGATATACCTTGCGTTGATATATTTATTTTTACTCTTTGATATTTTTGTATGCTTTTGGCTTTTATCGTTACGATAAGCAGAATGGTCGTGGTATTTTCACGCTTTAGTCGATTGTTTTAATAATAATGCAATTCTTAATGATTACATTAGATTTTTGATTTTAATGATTACATTTTTACATGTACCTGCAGCAGACGCTAGTTATCGCATATGCTGTAGCATCAGATGTCTTCAGTATCAAAATAACTCACGAATTAACAAATATTTTATTTGAACTGCAACTGAAACGCATACAGTGATGTCTGGCGTTTTAGTGCAATTACTTAATCCTTTAATTTAGGATCTCGCTAAATCAGGAAAGTTATTGTACACGTACCTGTACTCTCTCATAATTTATCGCAAAATTTGTTTTAATCCGATTAAAGTAAACTTTTTCGCACGAGAAGAGAAGTGCGTGACAAAAATCCGTTGCGTTTCCAGAATCAACCAATTGTAATTCAATGTTTGTGTAAAGTTCGTTCGTTATCTCGTTTATATATGCTGGAAATTCATTCGACTAAGCCCATTATATAGTTTGCTCGTCCCTACGCATGTCAAATTCGTTTGAAATTCATGGGACGAAGGAAAATACATATTCCTGGCTCTGTATTACGGAATAAGAATTAAGTTTCTTTCCTTAATCTACCCATCTACTAAAAATTCCATTTTTCAAACATTTCCAGATTATTATCTTTATCACATTAAAATCTACTCTTCTCCGCGAGGCATTCTAAAACCTCCAAATGAATAATTTCACTCCCATCGTGTATTATCCCTGCAGTTGAAGACTGTCCCGAGGATTCCTTCGCGTAGATTACGCCTCTTTCGTAAGAAGATTGCCGATTTCATAATTCTTCTTATTCTGAAAAGTAGCGAAGACGATAGTTAGACAAAATATATCGACGCAACGCGATGTGGCTGCGCTCGTAGCCTCCCCCAGGAGACGCCGAGCCGCTAAACGTCAATGCGGCAAGCGGCCGTACGTTCGTAATATAAATAAGGGGGTGTCGGGACGCGAAGAAATGCGAGCATCTTATTGGCAATAACACCGCGAACGTATTTCCAAACGTCGAGGGTTGAACGCGGGAATCGAAGAAGAAGGGATTAACAGGCCCGAAGTCACGAGCACGCGTTACAATGCCGTGATTTCCGGGGACGAAACCTACTTCCAGTTTAACACGATTGCGCAAAATCAATTACCACGAGCTCCCATAATATACGAGCAAAGTTCCCCGGCCAAAAGTGTTCTCCCACTCGGCGTCTACCACCGAACTTGTCTCTCACCCTCTATTCTACAATTCTGCCCCCCCCTCCCACCTATTTGCCGCTTTAACTCGCGAAATTATAGCGGTTCGGCTGCGAATTCGGGCCGCGTTCAAGCCCGCCACGAAACAACCCTGGAAATGGCTGTCGTGTAAATGTGCGCGAATAATCTGTAACTTCAGCCAGTGTGTGTCTCCCTTTCATCCCTCTCTGTCTTCCCCCATACCCCCCCCCCTCCGCCTGTTATCGTTGAACGCCACAGTCGCCATTTCCACGTACGAGGACGGTCTCTTTATCAGGCCGCCGATTGCACGTGAAAGCATCGGCCAAAGTCGCTTCCTGTTCACAGACGGGGATATACGTTGCCGTTGAAAGACCTTTAGACCGGTCGTGTTTCCTTTCAAGTTTCCTCTTTTAATTTTCAACAGTGCTCTTGGCTAGTTCTCTCTTAAATCCAACGGTGTTCTTGATAAAAGATTGCCGACACTCTAATCTCGCGCTAGTAATAAGATCGAAAGGATTGTCACGATTTCGGGAAATACGTACTGGCATGTAAAAGGATAAAGGAAAGGTATGCAGTTTGTAACGTATCTCGTTGAATACCGGTATCTCGATTGTTTTCTCGGATACAGGGAATTTTAACGTTCGCAACGTGAACGCTGATGAATGGCAGCCGGATTCCCGGAAATATGACGACCTACATTTTTTCCTGGAAATGCGTACGCGCGGTAACGATAGCAGAAAAAAATCCAGCTGACTCAGCGTCTGGCACTGACCACGGTGCAGACGACCAGCTCGGGGTCAGTTTAATACAGTCCGTGGTTGAGAGATCGAGTCGCTAATAGAGACAAAGGGAACGGTAAAAGTGAAGCTTTTTAAGCGTTAAAAGTCACTTAATGGGAGAATAATTCGGGGAAAATTTCTCGCCTCGTTGAATATCGATCAATTGATACTTTCGACGATCCTCTAACAAAACTAATTCACGGTCCTGTTAAAATATCAGAGCACTCTTTCGGAAGGGGAATCTGAAGGAAAGTCACGTTCCCATGGAATATTCTAGCATGTCGTTCGAGACGATTTCGTGTACCATTAGGATAGCCAAGATTCTTACATGACGTTATACGGAAACTGAAACGATCGGTAGCTCGTCCCAAACGAGGTGTATAACCAAACCGACACCCTCGATTCCAGCACGAAGTAGTTTAACGAGAACCAACCTCCGTTTAATTAATCCGAGAAATTGGATTAACGGCACCGCCGGCACGGCCACTTTGGTCGATGTCGGCTGGAACACGGCAGAACTGCCACCGGTTATCGGAAAAATAATAAAAATCTTCCTTTCTCGAACGATGAGGGTTGCCTCGTGACGCAACCACCACTTCCTCAACACTTTCTGTTCCCATAACCGCCCGTATAGAACGTAGCCATCGTATACGATATCGTTCGAAAAGTGTTTGCTTATTCTATACGTACGAGCACTTGTTTATTTTATTTTTCGCAATATCTGTTTTAATTGCATGTAAGATTAATAATAGAACAAACTGCGCTACTATACTGCAATAATGAAATAAACGAGGCTATCAGGAATATTATGTTGTTAAAGTTGGAAGCAAATTTGAAAGTGTTAATAGTACTTAGAAGATACTTCACGGAGAGATTATAAAATTATTTACATAATTAATGGAAGGGCTGAAAATTATAATGGCATAAGTAAGTTTACTGCTGTTTTCCTCGAAACAGTGTTCTGTATTTATCGTTATAAGAAATTCATTATATCTTTTTTGAGCTACGGAAACGTATTATCGCGCAGCATAAAGTTATAACACAATTAATTACGAAACCAGAGGGAGATATTCTTAAGAATCGCAATAAATCGAAATTCTCCAAATTTTGATTTATACATTAGCCTTGATGGGGCATTATATTTTAATAAACCTGAACCATCTTTATCTCTGAATATTTAGAATTACTATTTGTGCAGCGCGTGATACATAATGACATATATCATTGGCATGCATTTTAATACGTAGTTTAGCTTTATAGTTTGATGATTGCATAGTAAATGTAGCTTTAAATTATTATTAATCTATCATTAATTCGTACAATTCGACGAAATTCACATAATCAAAATCGACACAGTGCTCGGACAATTAGCATTCATGCGGTTCACGCGTACGTTCGAACGGTAGCGTACATTCGAAGGATCCTCGTATATTTCGTTAGAGAGGATTTTTCCTCGATGCATCGACAGCTCTCGCAGGATTATGGAAGGTTGAAGAGAGAGAGAAAGAGAGAGAGAGACAAGAAATCGATTCTCTCAGAAAAATAATCTTCGCAAAGAATAGATGCCCGCTGTTCTTCTGACCGATTTTCTTCTTTCACGAGCTTCCCGGTGATCCGTAATTTTCGAACAGCGTATTCGCCGGATGGGAGCTCGGTTTATTCGACCAGAACTGATCGGTAATTTCGTAGCGGCAGTTTATCGCGTTGCTTTACGAAATACCATTCAACGATATTTCATTGTGTTCTCTCAAAAGCTGGCGTGGAAAAATTTATGTCAACTGACCCCAGGAATTCAGTACGGTTAACTTAAATAATCCTATCGTATTTCCCAATCCAATAATCGGTATAAACTTAAACACTTTGTTCGTCAAACAAATGGGACATTTTTTCAAATTTCTGTCTCGAGTTTCCCGGTGACCTACAATTTTCCAACCATTCGGACGCATTCGTACAATAGGGTGGAAGCCCATCAAACAACGATTCAATCTTCAGTAATGAGTAATTTCCTCGTATCCCTTTACGAAATACCATTCAACGATATTTCATTTGTGCTCTTTCAAAGGACAGAGAGAGAGAGAGAGAGAGAGAGAGAGAGAGAGATGAAAATTACGTCAGCTGGCCACGAATTTCGTAGGTTAAGTACTCCACTAAGTATTCCAATATTAGTAGTAGCGCAAGTTAAACGCTTTACCCATCAAATTAACAGTAAATTCCTTCGAAAGTGATTTATACCCTGGGACGACTATCGCCTCGGTGCTAACAGCAGGGAAGGAAACTGTTCGACCCCTTTCATTCCTTGAAGCGATGACAAAAAGGCGACCGTCCGATGTGGCAAGTCGATTATCAAGAGACTTTAACAGCGAGGGTGGCTCGATGCGATCGGGTTAAATCAAACGTATGGTAAGAAGCGAAGTCCGTGGGCAAGCGAAGCGGGGGATCGATTCTCTTGTTCGTGGCCGATAATTCGACCAGGATGGGTAGCGAGCCGAAGGGAGAAAGATGAGGATACTCGGATAATTCGAAGGCAGGGGCGTTATTCAGTGCATTTTATCGGCGATTCTTTTCTTTCTCTTTTTTCTTTCCCATTTGATGGTATTTAGAACGGAGTTGTCTGGTGCAAAGTCTTTATTTAAACACGAGCACTCGATTGTACTTTGGCTCTTCGAGAGGAAATCGAAGCAGGTACAGAGGTGCGGGACACGGGAAACAGAGAGGTACAAAGGGGCCGATTACCAGGACCGTGATGCTTTTACCAAGGAAACAACCCACGGACTGTGTGTGTTCCCCTCTACAACGACTCCGCGGGTCGAGAATTCGTCCGTTCGATGTTGGCGAATCAATTAGACACGTAGCAATACGATACGCGCATAAAAAAAAAAAAAAACGGTACAAATCCAACTGAAGAAATAACGTTCGATACAAAAGGACTGGCGTATTTCTTCTCGTTGAATTTATACTTGTCGAACCGGGTGCTGAATGCGAAACGAACCACCGGTGGCTCGACAATCCACGCGGTGGGGAGAACGGAAGTAACAATAATAACGCCGGTGAATAGAGGCAAACTCAACGGCGGAACTGCTATAAATCTATGTTTGTTAAGGTAACAGAATCTCTTCTGGTGTATCTTGCGATGCGTGAATAGGACCTGTAAAGGCGAGTGAAAAATTGTAGCGAAATGAATAATAGAGCGGGAAACATGATTTATATGGAGGCAGGCGTAAACGTTCGCAATTAAAGCCTTAAAAATTTACCGAGTGTTGTTGAAATGAAAAAGAGCAGGGAAATAGACGGTTGTTTTGAAGAGGTTGCGGTATTTTCGGCACTTGGTTATTGTTACGCACAGTCTTCCGTCCCAGTTTTATGTCGAATATGTACAAAATTGAGCTACATATATATATATATATATATATATATATATATATATATATATAAATTCGAGGAGCAGGGTTAATGAAATATTTCTTTCATGACAAAAAACTGAATAGCTCAAAAGTTTGTAAAGTCTATTTGAAAGAATTTATTGCTAAGAGAACAAATTCTTCAGAGAAACGACGAATTATATTCACGACATTCAATTGAAATGATATATTATTTAAACATATAAAAAGAAGAAAGAAAAGATGCATATATTATTCGAAGGTAGGATAATCGTAAAGATACAATATATTCAAATTTTTCCCGAATTTCGAACGACCCGAACAGCCCAACAATGAATATCACAATAGAAAAGGAATTGTAAAAATTGAGACTGAGAAAAGGAGAAAAAGGTACAGAGTCTGTGCAAAAAAGTTTCATTTCCTGTCCCGTATTCAGTTTCACTGTAGTGTATGCCGATGATGGGAATTGATTAAACGAACGTCGAATCGGCTTGCAGAACGCGAAAAAGATCATTTAAGAGGAAGCTATGCAGGGAATAGTCGGAGCGGAGGCTGATACGATTGAAGTTCACGACGTGCCTCCACCACTCTCGATCGCGGCAGAAATACTGTTTTCTTCCCTTTATCAGCGTGAAAAGGTGAAAACGCCGACGTGGGAAAGCGTCAGAAAGTTTAACGATACAGAAAGCTACGCGATCAAGAACAGATATAGGTACTTTTATCATTGTTGGAAAAGCGTGGTAAGCATTTCTCATTTCTGGGATCTCGCAGACAGGGGAGAACCGCGAATGTTCTGGCTCCGATTTCGACAAAACTTTGCAGCCTTCAAGTACAGCCAAAAATAGTAGATATTTCTTTTTTTAGCCGCGGTAATTCAAGTTTAAGAGGTGAAATCACACTCTAAAGTTCCGCCCCTTAAGATCCAACTCGGGAACGGTTACAAATAGAAACACATTTTTTTGACCAAAATTGGACGCTTTTTAACTCGCCTCCGCCCAGACTTTCAGTCAAACTTTTGTGGCTAAAGTCCGAGTGGATGTTTGGATGAAAGTGTTAAAATCTTTTTCCATCTGTAACTGTTTCCGAGTCAGATCTTAAGAGGTCGAGCTCTGGAGGGTAATTCGACTATTGAACTTGAGTTACAGCAGCTAAAAAAGATACGTACTTACCATCCTTCGTTGTTTTTTAAGCCTACAAAGTTTCATTTAAAGTGGAACCGGACCATCCGTGACATTTTCTTGTGTGTCAGCCATTTTCCTATTTGAATATGCAAAGTTTGCGATTCGAACGAGAGCTTTCCCGCTTCCTTTCTACTCGTTATTTGAAAAACGTGGTTCTTATCCGTGAAACGTGTTCAACCCTTACGATCGCGCGATTCTGAAACTCTCGCGCCTTCGTCTTAATCACGTGGATGATTTAATTCTCCGTTCTATTAACTGCGTCTCGTATGTGTACTTTAGATTTGTCTTCGTGCGAAAGCGGTGCGAGCGTGGGATCAGCCTTTTCAGGATATATCCGTCTGTAATATTTTTTCAGTGGAATTTCATTGCATTTATCTGACAGAGTTAAGTTTCGCCAGGGGTTCAATTGATTTCGGGATCTAACGGAGGGCGACAAGTGCCGACGAAAGGATGGCCAGAGAATAGGTTAATCGTGGATTCCATCGAAATCGCAGGCTCGCTATAGATACGTATTTTTTTTTAATTTTTATTCCACTGAGAAGCTGATGCCGACAAGCTGAAACGAGACAAATACCCGACCGCGGTTCCGAGTACGAATAGGAGAATGGCTGGTATCTTTCGATCGAGTATTCCTCCCAAATTCGCGGGAGAATAAGACTGAATGTAAAATACGGAATTGGTCTCGTACGGAGTAAAAATAGCGAAAGTTCGACAGACGATAATTTAAATGGAGGAACGAAAATGCGAGAAAGAAAAGAATCGTTGGAAAGAAATTCGATGGGATTCGAGTCGAAAGTAATACTTCGATTCGTTTCATTTCGATGGGAAGGGTGACTGAGAAGGAGAAAGAGCGAGGAGAAGGATAGGAGGAGGCATACGTTCTACCCTTATTTTTCCCCCTTATCCTCACGAACGTCTCTGACTACCGACGAGTTCTTTCGGTCCCAGTCATTAAAAAAAAAAAAAAAAAAAAAGAAAAAATGTGGGAGGGACAGAAAGAGTGTAGAGTATGAAGGGAAGAAACGAAGGGATGGAAGATAGGTCAATTGCAGGCTCGACGAACGGCAAGGAAATGATGCACCATCTGCGGAACAAGTACGGACGACCAGTGCATTCGTATCTTGGATTCCTTTTAATTACTGCCACGCCAGATATTTGTATTTCTAGAAACGTTCCTCTTTGTTTGTGCGTGTAAGAACGAGCCTCCGAAGGAGGGTTCGAACAATGAGAAATCGCGACGAGGATAAACCTCGGAAAAAAATTGCAAGCAGCGGAGGAGCTTTCTCCTTTTGAATTTCGTTCGCGCCAACGCTCGATGTACCGTTCTCCAAGCGTTCGATCGCGAAACCTACAATTTCTCGTTTCTTTCGCTCTGAATCTCATTTAAAACTCCGCCTCACGGTGGAAACGTATATCAAGTTGTGCTCGCTCCAACTTCCTCCGTTTTTTTTACTCCATCTCTTTTTCGGCCTGCCCCCTTTCTCTCCGCGTCTCCCCCCCTCGGCTTGGGAACGAACGTTAGACTCGACGGAACTAATTACCGGCACGTCTCACACGAAGCTGCGAAGTCAATTTCAGCTTACACGTAACGTTTACTTTTATCGAACGCGCCGGGCGCGCGCGGCTTAGGAATTTCTTTTTTTTTTTTGCAGAGAAATGAAACAGCAGCAGGCAAACCGGGGGCTACGTTGGTTATCCGCGCGAAAACTTAATCGACTTTGACTACTGGTCTGGGTACCGTGCGCTCTTAAATGCGAAAGCCATAAAGGCAGTTTCAGCGGATAGGTTTTCATACAACTTTGGACTCGCGATCGTTCCCGCCCCGCTATAAATTATGAAAATTCGAGCGTCGCGCGCACTTCGAAGTAGAATGATAACGTACATGGTCAGACGCGGCCGGTCGTACCGCTTCGTAGGTGACTCTTCAGAATTCCCCGTTATTTCCCTTGCCATCGAATTATTAAACATGTTGTTTGAATAAATTTCCCTTCGCAAGCTATCGTAGACACAAGAACAAGTTTGAATGTAAAAATATTACATTTCTGCCTAGTATCTCACGTTGAAAAAGCATTCCTTGGTTTGGATAGACGAATTTTACGAGTATGTAGGACAGGGTCCCAGGGCGATCAAAAATTTCACGTTCCATTAAAAGGGCAAGAAATTCATGGGTTATGCGAGTAACGGTTACTGTTAAATAAAATATGTTCCCTGGCCTGATACGAGGGGGTTCGGCCTGGCATCAAGTGGTTCGACCTGTCACGGAATACATCTTCACCGCGTAGGCCCCTCAAGAGGAAAGCAGGATGGTTTCTCGGGGAAGGTCCTTTCTGCTGAAAACGCGGAAACTTTTCCGGGATAGGTTGTCCGTGCGCGGAAGCATCTGGAACGCAGATTTATTTCTCATACGAGGGATGATATACAGAGCGAACCGCGCCAGTGTCACCAAATTTCGTTCGTTGCCGGTGTTTGCGAAATATTCGTTCGAATGAAAGTTTCGCTATTTTTCAAGGATATAATCCACGAAGATCTCGATTCTTTCCTGCTTTATCCGCCGTAGTAGAATTTTTATCGTATTTCTTAATGGAACTCGAGCAACTTTTCCAACATAACTTTCGATAAATACGTTTGTATTGTGCGACATTCTGTGAGATTGTGACTTGGCAGATAGACTTTCACGATAAGTAATTTTGATAAAAGCAGTTACAGAATTTCCTATTTGATTTATGATATGTATTCCGCTAATGTAAAAAAGTTTCGGGATTTTGCAGGAAAATACACTTGGAAACGTTACCACGGCAGTCTGTACGCATTCTGTGAAACAAAACTTTCGGGCTAAAGCCACAAACGTGAGTTACGTCCCGGAATCCTCCCCAGGCCGCGTTTCTACGGATCTCGCGAAAAGTAATGAAACTTTTTACGCGCTTATAAGCTTCTTATGAATGTTTTACTATCTGCACCAACACCTAAGATTGTCCACTCTTCTAAATACATCTCTGTTGGCAAGGAATCTTAGTAGTTGTAACGATCTTTGATACATAAAAGATAGACAACAAACGTTTTCTATTGAAAACGTATCTTTTATCGTTAATACCTTTCATGCGCAAAAATCGATTGCACCGAGAAATTAATTTATGAACTTTCTTCAAAAAGTTTACGTCCGATGTTCCCCACGTAACATATTTTACTTCGTCATCCATGTTGAAATGATTCCCATATCTCTCTTCATCCGAGCGAACATGAAAATCGCATGGCAATAAATCCCACAAAAATCTACGTAACGGAATTTGCCCACAAAAATCGTATAACAGCGTGTATCTAAAACCTGTCATACAATGCTCTATGTTGAACATGTTGCAACATATGATTGATGC
Source organism: Bombus pyrosoma (assembly GCF_014825855.1). Lineage (NCBI taxonomy): Eukaryota > Metazoa > Arthropoda > Insecta > Hymenoptera > Apidae > Bombus > Bombus pyrosoma. Next base: position 4,199,039 of record NC_057783.1, read on the forward strand.
AATCGACTTTACATTCGCTACCGAACAATACGAGTACATCTATACAGCAACTCCAGCACCAGTTATAACTGCTGGAACACCTACTCATCGCATTCATTGCGGAACTCCAACAAGTTTTAATTTTACATTACTTTGGTATTTTACGTTACAAGACGAGAATCTTCTCTTCGTGGCGAGAATGAAATAACAGATTTACAATGAAATAAACGAAAAGGACTTGATTTAATCCGTGGCAAATATCAATAAGTATCCCGATACTTGCGAGTTTTAGGACAGAAGTCACTTAGTGTTCGACCTATTACATCTGTATACTTACCCGTGGCAATTAGCTATCCCTTTCAGAAGAAAAGTTAGAGATAGCCTATCAACCGATCTACGTATATCCAGGCAAGATTAAATAGGCAAAAAATCCTGTTACCGCTAAATCCTTACTGTAGCCACTTCCATAAGAACCACCCATCTCTGACTCTCTAATCCTCAGGTATAATATAACCGTCCGCCGAAAATAGAACGCGGGAGGGTAATTTTAATAATAGCCAAGGTTAGAGAGACAAAGTGTCTTCGTCGTTTTAATCTCCGCAAGAAACGACTGCTAATACCGTGGCCCTGTTTGATCGCGTGGGACGTACTCTCGTGTTCCTTGTTTTAACACCGCAGCCGCGAGCCTTCCCTCTGACCGCGAGCAAATATGTATAGGCCCGCGGAGATGCATATATGTAGGTATACGCGTGCTCGTGCGGGAGATAGCACAAATGCAGAGAGAAACAGAAGGAGAGAGGGAGAGAGTGAGAGAAGACCAGCGGCGATGTGCACAAGGACGATCTACCTCGAGCCTCGCCGAAATCGTAGGCGGGTTTACGAAAGTAGGCTGGGAGGCTTAAACGTGGCTCAGGCAACTGTAGCAACCGCTGGAATCGTGTGTGGCTTCGTGGAAAGTAGGATGTGAAGGTTTAACGCGGCGCGACGGGGTTGCGGAAACACACAGAAGAGAGGGTTGCTTGATGCTTTAGGGGGGAAACTGAAAGGGGGTAATCCGGCCCACGGACCGGCGGGGGAGTTTTCTAATTTGAATGTTTGATGTCGGATCGCCTTTTGTTTCCCGCCTGGGCCACGGCGGCAGCGAGAAGAAATAAGAGCAGTTACATCTCCTGTTCCCCTCCTTTTCCACCGCAGCCTACCACCCCCTCTCCAACCCGTGGCTTTCCTTTCTACCTTATCCATTGTTTCCCACCTGATAGTCTCTGCTACCATTTCTGACCTCCTCCCACTTCTTCGCTAGCGATGGAACGAACCGCGTCGCGACACATTCGCTAGCCTTCAAGGGAATTACGATACACGCTTGCAGGTTAATTGATGGGCCAAGATCAGCGAAGACAGTGAAAGAAATGTCTCGTGAAAATGGCGATATTTATTTATAAGGTGCACTGATACGTTGCGTGTTATATAAAACATTTTAACATTTAGTGGCGCTACGACGAGGCAAGAGTCCTGATTGTATTGGTAAAATTTCAAACCAATTTGATAACGCGAGAGATGTTTACTGCAAGTGTATATTTAGTAAAAAATTACTTAGAAATGCTCCCATTGAATATTTAGTGAATATTTAATGACAAGAATAATTGACTGTTTGAGTAGTTCTATGATTTTCCTGATATATATACTTACTACTAAATATCTTGTAGTTGCTGCGTATATTTTCAAATTTATCAACTTCAAACTTTATCGACGCAATCACGATTCTCGTTTCATAATATATTCATAAAGGACGCCTGTAAGTATTCGAATAATTTCGCGAACAATTGTACGCATTGAAAACCTTCTTCGTTGTTGTAGCTTTGGGTTTTAATTGAACAGAGGATATAGTTTCGTCATAAACTCTGTCCCGTCACTATCATTGGTTCTTTTACCACCACTCGACACCACGTTTCTCTCTCTTACCTCGTGGTTTCTTAGCCGCATCGAGATTTCATTTTAGCCCCTTCCAGGCTCCGTCGGAGCTACAGGGAGCCAGTTCGACCAAAGGAGAACATTGAACGAAAATTACGACATGCCGATAGTCTGGTTCTTCGCAGCGGTTTCTACTTTCGTATCTGCTTTTGCTTCTTAAGAACCGCCAGTGGTCCCGAATTTCCCTGAGTTTCTCGTTTAATGGATTCTCAGGGCGACGTGCATTTTTATCTTCGCGCCACGGGCCACGATAAAGCCAATTAACTTCGTGTAAATGCTAATACGGTACAACGGTCGGGGCCATTGTAACTGGATACTGTAACCACGGTCATTATGAACGCTTCTTAAAACGTCGTAAAGGTTACTTTGCGACCTCTATCTTGTCCCACGTCCTCCACTTAGCCGATCTTCGCCCTCTCTCTCTCTCTCTCTTTTCCGTTTGGATTTCGTTTTGCACGTACGAACTCTCGCGTAAAATCCGCGACACGTAGTCCGCGAGTAGCGGACGAGCCCGTAGTCCGTCTTCTCTCCGCCATTTAAATGCTAATGTCAACTTGCTCGAGCGCTTACGAGTTCGCGAACGCGTACGACTAAGTTAAAGCAATCGAAAAATTTGTCTCGACGATGGAACGCGAACGAACTACGGAACATGTTCTAACCGATCTCGCGAACGACAGCCGAGTTGCTTCGCGTATTTCTTTTTCTTAACACGATTCCGTGGAAAGATGGGGGGGGGGAGGAGGCAGGGACAGGATACAACGAAGAAGTAGAAGGCAGGTTTTTCCACGTTCGACTCGCGATTCGTCTTACAGAAATGTGCACTTTAGAACGTTGATAAAAAGCGAGCCGTATCCCGAGTCCCTCTCCTTCTATCTCTCGTCGTGTACCATTTGAAACCTACTCCTGTCGTCTTCAAACCTTTTTGCTTCTTTACTTCTGTTCGCGACACTTCTCTCCATTTCGTATCGGATCTTCTGTCTGGATTTCGATGTCGACGTCCAGAGGCACACAGCTTCGTCCCCTGGACTCTTCCATATAAATGGTAATGTTACACATCCGGCTGCTCGATGAAAGATAAAAGAAAGTGAAATCTTATCGGAGGAACAAAGCCACGAGCTATCCGCAAATTTCTACCAACGACGGTATCCGCGAAATAACGTAAAGGAGAAACGACTTCCTTTCGAACCTGTTTCCTCCGTTCAGACGGCAGCTGCTGCACCGTTTATATCGTATAAATAATGTAATAACATTTCGAGAACCCTGTCGAACCACAATATTAATGCGTTTCCGTCGTTGAATTGAAAGGTAGACGAATAGGTTCCTCGCTTAGGATCCACCGGGTTATCGAAGAAACTTGTCGGTCCTCGCGTACAGGTGTAAAAGGAGGTCCCTGAGTAGGATTTACTTTTATTCTCCGATATATCTTTATCTCGTACACGCTTCTCCTATCTCCCTCGGTCGGATATTCAATTCCTATTTTTCCGGAAGTTTTCCCGCCGCACTGATAAAGCCCGAGTGGGTTTCGTTATCTCGGCCCACCCATTGAGATTGTTTCTTTTTTCGCGAATCTTCTTGTAGAAATTGGTTTCTCCTGTGTGAAAAACATCGATCGATGTCGCAAGATATATTACTTTGTTCGGGCGAACGAAAAGGAGAAAGAAAATTAAAGCGAGTCGAACGATTCACTTTAACGATCATCGTTGCATAATTGGTCTGCGCGGCTATTTGAAGGAACGACGCATCGTTGCAGGGTGCGCAGGAAGGCCGAGTTAACGCTGTGTGTTGCCGCACATTCAAACACGGCCAAGTTTGTCGGGAGGCGGAAAGAAATTTCAGCCGACAAGTTTCACCAAGAAATTCTCGTTAAGCACGAACCTAGCTCCGGCTTGGGGAGAATGCGCGGCATTGGTCGGTCCAGTGCCAACCGCATGTTGGATTTCGCGCCAAATGCGGTAGCCAAGGGAATGTACACGCTCGAATGATTCCTTATCGTGGATTCAGAGAGGAGCCAAGAAGGCTGAGAGCTCGAGTGGAACGAAAATTGCGAAGAAGTAGCGCGACGGTGGCGAGGGGAGGGCCAAAAAATTCATCGAATTTCCCTGGGGGATTCGTTGAACCAGTTTGGCAAATGGGCTTCATCTCAATTTTCGGTTCGAAGAATTTCTTTCGCTTAGTGAAACGATTCTGCAAATGAAATTCACTCGGTTAAAATCGAACGGGACTTGTCGGATCCGATCGTTTCTTCCTCTATCTTTCGATTAGCCTTTGGAAACTTCTGAGTCGTACCCCGTATGATTCTGCCCCCACCCCTTTTCCTACCTGGGTTTTAAGAGAAGACCACTTTGCGAATATACAGGATGAGGAGAAATAAAGGAAAGTTCTTTAATGAAACTATCTTTCTAGCGGACTAAGCGAGTGCTCTTAAGCGAGTACGTATCTAGATGTTAGAGGTTCGGTTGGCCAGTTACTCACTTGGAATATCCCAAACGCTGTGCCGAGGTGTTCATTTGTCCGTACGACCGTCGTCACGATCATTACTCTCTCCAGGCTCCCTCTTTCTCTCTTCTTCCGTTCCCTCTCCCCGAGCACGCTATATCTTCCCCTTTGTTCCTCTCCCTGTCTTTCTGTCTGTCCGCTAATCTCTTTACTCTTTCGGCCACAAACGCCGTGTACCAGCCACTTGGAAGCAGCGACAGCAAAGAACCGCGCGGGACAGCGTATCACAGCAACGGTCTATGCGTTGTACATCTTGCGCGTACACGGCACACACAAGCGCGACTGGTCGGTGCACCACAAATCGCAACCAGCAGCAGCATCCGCGTGTAAACGTTACAGACGATATTCAGACGGCTGGCCAACCGCGTTTAGTCGACCTGATTGAGAGACGAGTACCCATGACTTTCACGAATGTCGTCGTCGATCGATTCCCGACCAATGACGATCAATCTCGTGCAACTGTTTCAACGCCATGGTCACTGGAATCGTGTTTTTTAAACCGGCTCGGAGGTAGTTCCATTTTCTTTATCGCGACAGACGCGAATGAAATCGAGCCGAGCTGGCAATCAGTTGCTGCTGGGTCGCAGGTGATACCAAGTTTCGAAACGGATTCTCGATAATTCCGTTTGTTTATCGAATGTCCTTTATCCCTTCCAGTAGGAATTTGACGACTCGCGAATACAGAGTTTCGATTGATTGGCGTGGAATTGAACCGCAGGCGAGACGTCGATTTCGAGCGACAAACTACGCGCACGGTGGAAAAGTGAGTGCGTCCCAAAAAGCACGGTACAGGCGCTTTTCGTTGGAAGCACACTGGTGTGCGTCCGCACAGACACGCAACCGCGAACTACGCGCCCTCGACTGGAGGCGCCTGCGGTCCAGGCTGCCACGCAGTATACTGAGCCGTGCCGGCTGCCCGGGAGAATCCGTGGGCGAACGAAGCTCCCCGAAAATTTGCGAAGATCCTCGATTCGATACGCTCTCTTCGGGGTCGCGCACGAGTCGCGAAGAGATGCTGGATTGGAAGAGACGAACCGTCAGGCGACAGTCACTGTTTCCGATACTTTGTTGGATACCACGGAAGCTGACAGACGAAAATATCCCTTTTTCTTCTCTTACCATCTAATAGCGTCGCGCGATTCCATTAAGACGATCGATCAACTTTGTCGGATTAGTCTCTTTAGGACGTGGCGCATCGATAGCGTGTTGCTTTTACGGTTTGGCCCCATTGTTCCCATCGTGTCTCGGTTTCTTTAGGTCCTAAAGAATTGATACTGACACGGTGTCGCGGAACGTGCTGATTCACTGCTTGCGTTTCCGTAGTTGTCTTCATTTTTCGCGTGACATTCTCGAGCGCAAACTCGCCCGTTCCATTCCATTTCATTCCGTGCTGACAGGTGTTCGCGCTGTCTCATGTGTCCAAAATAATTGTCTTCGTTTGTCACACGACATTCGTAAATATTATCCTCGTATTCTCTGTATGTCATTACAGGTGATCAAACACGAGACAGACCCCGTATTCTTGATCCTCCGAGCTGCGTTTGCAAAGCCATGAGTCTCCCGTGATTTAGTCCATACTGATCTCTAGCTTTGCAGTAAGGATTTCACCGTGCCAATCTACCATCTGCATTTCCATGGCTCAGGCGAGAGCCTGAAACGCGGAAAATTAGAGAAACCGAAGCGACAGCTGGTTACAAGATGAAACTCGGTTTGTTTCCACGTTGAATCACCGATAGAACGGGCTCGTCAATGAATTATTAGACAGCGCGAAACATCACGTTGTCGGAACGCGAATATTTACGACGCATGAATATCACCGACAGCGAAGGTTTTTCTCCTGCGTATGTTTAAATATACTGGAAAGTTCCCTTTTTGTTGCGCCGTCGTTGTGGAATTTATATCGGTTCGTCGTCTACGTGCGCGGCCATAAAAGATAACAAATTTCAAAATTGGATTTCATTATAGTATGATATAACTGATACGCGACAGGTCCTCCCCGCGGACATTTTATTGACGCTAATATCTGCCCGTTGTCCGCGTTCGAATATTCAAATTCGAATTTTTAAATCGAATCAATCTTCAAACTACGATAGCGTTGTCGAGAATATTTAATGAGAAGTATATTGGATCTCACGAAGCAATTAAAAGCATCGAACATTCCTTTGCCGATCGTTGATGAAAATTACACGCTCCACATTCCTACGAATCATATATCGAAGTAAAAAATAACAAATAAAAAAATTCAGGAATTCAGCGTTTTTACTGCAGAGTGTATCGTGGAATTTGCTAGCGCCGGGAACGGTGCTCGCAAACGAGTTTGGAATCTAGACTGCTGTGCATGGCTAATGCTTTCGAACGTTATGGTACGTGATTGAATCGCGTGACGACGGTGTAACGGCAAGCAACTACCCTATAACGTGAATCCACAGTATACACAGATCTTTGGTAACGCGGTTCTGGCATGACCCGTTTCGATTTTCCTTTCCCCATTTTCTGTCTCTAGGGTGGCTGGATGAAGCAGAACCTGCCGCCTTTATGGGGTAGCCTCGTAGAGTTAGGGTCAGTAAGTGGGACGTGGGACGTATTGATCTTTTTTGTTCTTTTTCGACGTTACTTCGATCTCTCGCTGTCTTCGTCGCTGTACCACGGTCTTTTCGATGGAACTCGAATCGATCGTGAGCGGCTGCGGGGGCAGAGTTCGGTGTCGATGGCGGTCGCGGGGAGGAAATGTCGCTCGGCGGAATACAATCCAGAAATATAGATCAGCGGCGCGCTCAGTCGTATTAGCTCGGCAGTGCTGGCAGAAGGGGATCGATCGAAGAATTGAATGAAATTATTCCGCGATGAGAGCACCCTTGTCGCGTGTCTCCGATCCGCGTTCGTCGCAATCCCGACGCGTTTCGTTCATTGGTTAAGAAATTTTCGATCCGAGCGACGCGACAGGTATTCCAGTCACGTGGTGAACATTCCCGGGCTTGGATCCTAGGCGTTTGCCACGGAGATGAGAATACGATTCTGATTTCGTTGGGATCAAATCGATCTCCGCAGCTGGTGTAATCAAAATTTCTTGATTACACTTTGACAGTTCTATCCTGAATAGAAGGCGGGATTCTTTCAACCTGGAGACGCTGTAAATCTTATTCCGGCTATTCGTCGAGCAGCCCGAGAGGTGCTCGAGATTTGTACTCGAGAGGTTGGCGGAGGTTAGATGCTCGAAGCTCCTCCTCGCTCTGATTGGATTCCCCGGGGATATTGTAGTTCGTGGGGCAGTCTTTTCTAGCCGGCCGTTGCCGAGTTTCGGCCAACTTGGATGAACAGGGAACTCTAGAACCTCGAAGCTGTTTTGGTTCCCCCAATGGACGAAACGAAACCTTGGCTCCATTGTTCTCAATGTCAAAGCGACTTACAGAGCTCCGTCGTTCTTCTTTTTTTCTTTCCTCCCTTTTTTTCTTTTTTCGTTCTGAACCAAGTCCCCTGTCTTCAACCTCACCTGATAATTAAGTCTGCAGACTTTGGCGAAGTTTCTTTCGGGATAAAGGAATCTGATAGCGCTATTGCTCTTTATCATAATTAGCTCTCGAGACGGTACTCGTGTCTGGACTGCGCCGAAACTCGTCGTCGACGGAACACTATCGGAAACTTGCATTATTTCGTTTCTCGCCAATTAACTTCGATCCGCCGACTGAACGTGTTCGACTTGCTATCACGGGATCTAAGCGAAACGGAAAACTTCTTTACCACCGAGCAAGTTCTTTGAAAGGGGATTTTCGAAAATGAGATTCTTGGACAAGTTATGATCTAGTAACAGCGTCTGACACGAAAACGCTCTTTTCTTTCCAAGAAAACATGACTATAAAAAGTTTCAGGGACCAAAGTCTCAAGTAGGATCCCGCATTAGAAAATCCTCTATCTTAGAGTTTTTCTTTTTTTTTTTTTTTTACTTTGTAGACGTGTTTTACTCGTGATGTTCGGAAAATTCATGTTACAAGCAGAGCTGTTCAGTTTGCAACATCGTATCCAATCTTTCCTTTCGATACCTAGCTCATGTTCGACACCGAAACGAAATTCTACTGGCTTCTTTTCCCTCGACGAAAACAACTGACGTTGAAGCTATCTCTTATCGTAGCTAGTTGGCGTGCAACTCCCGAAGGAACTCCGTGACTTACGGGCGGCAAGGTTTACTCTGTCTTGATAGTCCAATGGTGATATACTGGCACATGTTAAGTGCCACGACAATAATTCCCAGAGAATACCCGGAATAATGTGACTAACGAGTTGTCCCGTGTGCAAATGTTAGCATCTGTCACGAACAATTATCGCTACAACATCGATGACACAGAGAATAATATATAAATAGTTATATAAACTAAGGGAGAGGAGGAACTTTTTCGAGTTCGAATTAACCTTTCCAGCCATGTGAACTCATATTCAACATATTGTTCAGTGGCTACAAAAAAATATAATATTTGCACATACCCTTATTTTCCAGTGAAGCGTTTTTCTATCAAGTACTATATGCGTGTTTCATTTTCACCGTATCAGAGTTTAGTAATCATGCGAACATGTTACCAAATAATACGAATTTGGTGTACTTGAGTCTGTTTAATTAAATGTTACGATAAATAGGATGACGTGCTTCAAAAGTTCCGTGTTAGAAGAGCGAAGCTTTCAAAAAGTTTTACGGGCTAAAAATGGAAAATTACGAGAATTATGTTTGACATCGCTAAACGATCAAATATTAATAACTCTTTTTATCTCAAACAAATTTGTTGAAAAATGTACTTCTCCTAGTACCATTCTTCTGGCAAGCTAACAACATTATTTCTCCTCTTGTGCGGATTTAAAAAAGTAGTAATAACAAACTGCTTTTGTATTCCGCGCTTAACGAAAGTTTAGTTCATCGGAGTTTTTTCCTTCGTGAGTTTATGATTTGCCAGATATAATTTACCACTCGGATAAATAGCCAATTTTCTAAACGTATAGAATATATAAAAAATTTGCTACATTCCGTCATCAATGAGTACATTTATATCGCGTCTTTTAACTTTGAAACAATTTCACATACAATCCGTGTATTTCGTATCGAAGATAACGTAATCTACTTGACCTACATCTCATCGCAATAAGTATGCAGTATATGATAAACATGTTATCGCCAGAATTTAATTCTCGTTAATCTCGTAAATACATCGATATCCATACATAGTGGAACCTCTATGATCTCGCAATTTTTACAATCCGATGTTCCTTAAAACTTTTTCTAAGCCGTTTCTAAGCTAAAACAAAATCTGCATAACTGTGAAAAAATTGCCTTCCCTCTTGCCTTGGTTCTCATCCGAGGTTCCTCTGTAATTTCCTCTCCCTGTCGATTAAATTTCGCCAGAAGAGGGTTAAGTAGACTCCAAAATCACGTGTTTACCGCGTCGTTGGCGTAATCGAACATATTTGAATCACCGATGGTGGCCGAATTAGCCCGAGCGGTCACGAGCGTAAGCGCAATCGATTCCGAGAGAAAGGTTCCCTTGCTACATCGCACACTGGCCTTCTCCATTTCCCTTTTCAGAGCCTTGGAATCGTCCGGGAGAGCTGCTACCTCCGAGTACGCAACGCTTTGAAGGGGCTTTCTTCAATGAATGGACATTCATGAAACTCTCGTTTCAGCTAACCATCCTCTCGTCCACCGTGGTTTTCCGTCTTTTTCTTGTTTCCCCTCGAGTGCAACACCTTTGGAGCTGGTGTATGTACCGCTACGAGACTCTAGCGTGTTTGTATATACGTGTCGTATTCCTTTGCTCTGCGCAAACTTGTTGAGCTGACGACGATTCTTCGTAGCCTGTAGGTGGCGGATGGGCCCGTTACCGATCTTTTGTTACAGGTTTCTCTTGTTTGCTATAGGATTAGCTGACTCTCGTTCCTCACGGTTGACAAAGTTACGCCTAAGACGTCCGAACTGGCGCGGGAATTGCGTTAACTACAATTACCGAGTTGCCATGGCGAGTTCGAGTCCTTCGAACAAGTTATCTCTCCGACAAAACTTTGCTGATAGACGGATTGCTCCTCTTGGTGGCTAGCCGGGTCGAAATGTTTGCCAACTACTTGCTAATGTATTTTGTTAATCAATGTACAAACTCGTGTATCCTCGCTCTTCCTGTGCATTTGATATCGGTGCTTTTAGTACTGGTTGATGGTAAGAGGAAGGTGTACCTTCCGATAGTAAGATCGATAAATTCTATTTGAAATTCTTTGTAAACTACTTATAAAAAGTTATGTAAACTCTGTACAACCCGCCTCTATAAATAGTCTTTGCTACTTTTATATTCCAACTTTATCGATCTTGTATACCGTAGAATAAATGTGCAACATTATGAAAAACACGGTCATCCATGAGACCAAAAAACCTCCGATTTTTTGACAGTCAATATTTCACTCGAACAAAATGGGCACTTATTTTAAGATTTATTTTATCGTTTGTATTAATAAAATCAAGGAATACCGAAGGAATAAGTGATGGAGAATGAAATCAAAGTCTAATTTCTTTTCACGCTCGTAGGTCTACATAGTGAAGTTTAATACTATGCTCGAAATTACTTAAAGCTGAAGTTTATACACCCTAACAAGTATGTATCTTGTGCACAGGCAAACGCAAAACTTAATAAGTATTCAAAGTCAAATTCGTACTTATTGCAATGTGAAATATTACAAACTCTAAGTGAATTCAAATTAGAGTTCAAGTTAAGAAACTAATTAAAGCAAGAATTATAATTAAAATTGAGAAACTAATAGAAATAAACCGTCAAAATCGCGTAATGTAAAATAGATTTAGATTAAATTTCAAAATAAATTGGAAAAAGATAGTACAGGGATACTGGAATATTCTTTGTCGCTATATATTTCAGAAATACATTTTAACATAATTATCTTTACCTGAATAATTTAGAACTGGCAAAATAGAAAACATGAAATTTATCGTTCGTAGATAACACTGTTGGACAACACAAACGAGGTACGTTACTCAATGGCGCAAATACACACGAGATATGTATCTACGAAATAAAGGTGACACGCGCATAAATTAGTAGCTTCGATGTTATAAATTAATGATTAAATCGCTAATAAGTAAGGGAAAGTCTTTTTCGATCTTTACGTTCAATCAAAAATAGCTGAGTCGAATATTTCATATATATATATATATATATATTCGATGATATACCCTTGACAAAGTTTTAGAAGGTTGGTCGAAAGGAGACGATTTTTATCGTTGTCATGAAAAGTGATTTTTCCATTACAACATAAATCAGTTCGAAGCATACACTATTGTTCAACGATTAACTGTTAAATAAATACATCTAATATGTTTTTGCACACGCAGCTGTTTACTTGTTAGTATAAGATTATTTTTTATGTATAAGTATCGTTTTAGTTCAATTATTAATTTAATTACTTATTCTATATAATAACGTCTGTAATTTGTCTCTGGTATACGATCGAATTCTATTTATTTGAATCCGTCTTTGCTATGTATTTGAATAAACCGGGTTCGTTCAAATGGACTACAGAATTACAGTCGTTGCGATGTTATAAATCGCAGAGGGCGTGAAAAGCACTCTGATTATCTTCAAAGCCGGTATTTCAGAACGTGCAACACAAAGTCCTGTTTAACGTCACATCTATTCTGTGCTTGGTGAATGGTGATAACGCGAAAATCAAACGCTTCCAATCTGTCAATTACGTCACGGACGAGTATATACAGCAATCCTATTATTAGCCAATGATTACGTATTATACACACGCAATTTTCGATATCGAATGCGTATACTTTACAGGTCGTTAGAAGATGGTGTTTAAAATCGAAACAGTCGATGATCGAACTGAAACTATATTCCATAATTTCCTATGAATTCTACTTTACCAGCAGATAATACTCAGCGTCCAAAGCGGTTGAAGGATAACAGATCTCTATAATAAGTAGACCTAAAGAAACCTTTGAGTAACGAATTTCAACCAACCAGGTGGCGCTAGCACTCAAATTTCATCGCTTCCAATAGTCTGGCAATTTTAAATATCATATTTCAACAATATCGTCCTTTATCTTCAGAAATGCTATAATCGTGGTAAAGTGGTAAACGACATAGTTAAATACTCGAACGAATAAATTTTCTATTACATTCACGTTTTTGGGACGCTGTTTCCGCTTTCCAAATATACGATTATTCACTCATCTGATGTCTAATCATTACAAACAAGCTCACGTATCGCCACTGAAACGATCGGGGGTGGCTACCTGTCGGAAATTTCTCGGCGTTCGAATCGTAGTTTCCTCGATCGTTCAACTCGTCGAATTGTATTGAGCGAGGTTAAAAGCCCGGGAGCGCGGCACTTCAAAGGGCAATGTGCACGCGTGCATAACTTATTGATGAGCTTCCACCTTTCATCGAAAGTTCACGGGCTCTTTTTGACGGAAAAAACAATCAGTATTCGGCGAGGTTCACCGAAAGTATCCGTTTCGTCCACGGAATCGCCTCTCATTAAAACACGTGTTTTCTTTCCACATAAAATATCTACTATTTACAGTCGTCACCCACGATGAATAACGATTTTTATAAGAAGAAAGAAAACAACGGCATATAGCTCGATTGAAGGGGCCGCTACAGTAAGGAGACAACGACATTTTTCACCAAATTCAGTAAAACAGGAAGAATCGTGTATTAAAAAAAAAAAAGAAATCATTTACTAAATATGCAACGTTAGCAAATAAACTGCAGGAAACAATGGTGAGATATTACTTTTGTAATATTCCACCACATTTGACGGTTTTGACGTTCCTCTAACACAGCATCGAATTATTTCGAGTCGTAGCACTTTTGAAATACGTAGACGTGCGAATTATCGTAGCTGTCTGTCTTGTTATGAACTTCTCCTCGATTGAAGAGATTGCCGTGACGAGAAGGCAGCTTCACTTTTAAGAATCTCGAACGAACCGAAAAGTACCATCTCACAGTCAGTGAAAATCGAATCGCTTCTACCGACACGCTGTGTAATCGACTAATTTTCATAGCAATGGATTTTCATTCGAATTACCAAAAGGTGGAGCTGCTTCCTTATCGCTGTCTTCGATCGTGCAAATCTTGAACTCGCTTTCGAGCATCGTAGCTCGCGATCGTTGACGAAGTGGCGTCGGTAAGAAGAGGAATGCTCCCTGGGATCTGGATCGTATCCACGCGAAAGGACACGACGTGGACCGATTTTTCTTGCGCGTGCTCGTTGGTTGGCCGGTAATTGGCCGTCATCCGGAACCGTCGGAGCGTCCTCGCGAGACGGACTAAACATCGGTAGAAGTCGAACTGCGCCGCGTCCATAAATCAATTAATTTTAGCCAGTTCGATATGCCAGGCTGGCTTAATTTAAATTCTTTCGGAAGCCTTTGGAATCGGTGGTGAGCTGGGGGCCTCGATAGAGCGGAGGCCAAAACCGCGCGTCCACCGACGTCGAACGACGCCGTCCAGAAGCCTTTGGTGGGGGTTGATTGGTGACTTACGGCCGGTAGAAAGACGAAGAGAACGGCAGGGAATAAAAGAGAGAAAGGAGGCAGAGGAGAGCAGACGCCACCTTAAGTATTTCTGATCGAATTCCAAATGGCTGGTTCGTCGTCCGGTCGGACGGTCGGTAAGAATTCAAACCATGACGAGCAAATGGACAAGAGCGTGCGTCGTTTCGATCGTGAAACACACAGAGGGGACACGAGGAGGGACCTCGGCTTCGCTCTGCGCGAAACAGAGAAAGACAGAGACAGGCAAAATAAGCAGCGGTGAAAATCGTGGCGCAAAAAGCCGGCCAGAACCGCACACGAGTTCCTCGGGCTAATCAGTTCGCGGGTCGATCGATGAACTCTGTCGATACACGCTTCGTTTTCCCTCTTTTTTACTCTTTCCTCGACTGTCGCCGTAGCTTCATGTACGAGATCGAAACTGCCAATAGTTCTTACGTAATCCTAACTCTCCCTTCGGTAAGATCAAAGACCCAGTCGATACGATTATTTATAGGATTCGTTGGATGGCATTCGTTGGATGCTGTAATTCATCGTAATGCAACGCTCTTTTAAGGTACTTTGGGAAAGGATCGAGGATCGAACGATTGGCTAGCTATCGAGTGGAAGAAGCTTCAACTCCGTAATCGGATAAAGCGTGTTTCTCTAGAGAAGTGACTTTCCTGGATCGTTTACATTCCCAACGAAGTTCTATTCACGAACCTTCGAAATGAAGTTCTTATTAATTTCAACCTTTCGTCGAGGGTCGTTCTTTCTAAATTTCTCACTTGCAAAATAGTGAAATCCTAAATTATTCTAATTGTACATTTTTCCAGCGAAGCTCTGCTATTCAGATATTTATGCATCGTACAGACTTTGACAACTGTGTATCAACCGTACGTACGACTCGTTCAGACTCTTCGAAAGATGGTAAACAATCTAAGCGTGGACACGGAAGAAAGTGCGAATGAACCAAAACACGCTTATCCACGAAGTTGTAGTAAATTTCTAAACGCATAGCAAATAAGTAGCATTTTCTGTCGGGCGGATAGATAACTCCGAGCACGAGCTTCCACTTCGAGTATTTAATGACGCCCATAGCTGTCCTCGGATCACAGCCAGGGTGACAAGGGATGCAACGTCTCTGCTCTTCCATTCGGAAGATCAATTTTGCATAGGTCATAAAGGGTAGGAAATTGCTTTTCATGTGAACGTAACGGGGATCGTATACGAAGCAAAATTCTCGACGATGGAACGTTGTTGCCGATTGTCGTTGAACATCGTCGGATGGTTAATCTCGGGGACGAACGTTGGATTCGCTGGTGGTCGAAAGGAGGAGCAACGGTGAACGCCATTTTGTGTCTCATCGGCTTGTAACGGCCGGCACAAAGCGCATCGCGTGCAAGCTAATGAGAGTAATCACTTAATAAAGGCGGCCCGGCATCGCGTGACGCTTTACACGCTCATAACTGAGAATCAATATTTGATTTTCTGGTTTCTCTCTGCCGGCGAGGATCCTCACGTATCCTTGCCTTTTTCTTCCATCCGGTAAACAACACACGAAGCTGGCTAGCTTTTTTTCCCCCCCGGATAGACGCCACTTTACGAGAAATAACATGCATTTTACTGCTCACCGAGAAATTGATCGTTTCTTCTCTGTTTCAGACGGCCGCCACCATCTGATGGATGCTTCGACGGGTTCGGTCACGCTCATCGCCGTTTCCTTCGAACACCGACTAATGGAGACCCTTGTCAGCCAATTCGTCAGAATTCGTGAGTTTATGGACCAATCTGTTTATCTTAACAAATTGTATTTTACGATTTTTCGCCGAGGCATTGCTCGCATGCGATTCCTCCCCTTCCTCTATCATTCTCGTTTTTTCTGTATCCACGCGGATGTTTTCGAAACAGTGTGACGCAATAACTTCTCTTCTGTTGGTATTTTCGTTGCTGATTATTGGAACGCACAGAGACACATCGACAGGCCGCGTTAAACGCGGAGAAGCTTCTCATTTGCGGACCTACTCGAAGATGGTATCCCGCTGGGGTTAGCCATCCACGTGTTATTTAGCAATTAAATTGGAAAAATTTACCAAATGTCCAGCTGGACAAATTGTAAAGTACAAATTAAATAATAAAGAAACTTGCTGACCTAACGAGGATGACGCACAAAGGGACAGTTCAGAAAACGCATACCTGCGTGACACTTACAATTTTTTAATCATCACTTTGTAAAATTAAATTTGCATTTAGCGTTCTATATACTGATTCACGAAGGTACTCGAATACTTGTAGGTACCTTTTATAAGTAGTAAGATCGTCGTTCATGCTTTTGTACTAAACATACGTTTGCAGTGAATACCTTGCAATTTCTATACACATTTTCGAACAGGTTTCGAGTTTTACCGATATAATCGCGACAGTCTTATTACAGTATTAACGCAATTTCAAAATGTTCGAACGTTTTCTACAGTAAAGGTTCACATACTTCCATAAATCGGTGTATCATTGTAAAATGCTGCGTTTCTTTCCTATTCAGTAGCTTTCATCCGACGTTGATCTAATTGTTTAACCTTTTAAACGATTACCATAGAAAATTCCAACACTAATTAATTAAGACGAGACTGCTAAAATTCCTCCGATAATATTCCAAGAAGCTCAACTCGTGCAGATCGCGTTTTCCTTTTTTTAACGATTCCATATCTCACGATCGAAATCGTACGGGTCCTGCTTTTTGTTATTCCGCGGCGATGAGATCTGGTAACGATCGGTTCCCACATGGTGGAATTAGCATCGTGTCGTCATCAGTCACTCGTTTTGACACGCCGAAAATAAATAGTCCGGTTGATCTGGCGGAGGACAGAGACTCGGCCAGGGCAAAAGACAGACGAAGAGAAGGGAAAAGAGAAAAAAGGGGTAGAAGGTCCCGATGACTTTGATTCGCAGATCGTTTCTATCGAGATTCGTTCACGAACCATTCGTGAAAAGTTCGATCAACCGGCGATTCGCGGCGCAAATTTTCCACACATGATCGCGCCTCTCCATCCATCAAATCTCTCACGTGGTTCCCGTGGATTTCTAGCGGAGTATAATCGAGTCCAGAAATCCATTTGTCATTCCACGCGTCTAACTTTCTTTCGATCCGTGGAGAAACCGATTCTTTTCCTTTTTCACGTGAATCTATACCATCGAAGGTCTCCCTTTCCGAATCAAGGTTTCTAGGTTCTTGGTTTTTTTCTTCTTTTTGGCGGGGTTGATAAAATTGATGAATCTCGAGAGTCTGTCGATCGCTGCCTGAGAGGGAAACTTTTTTTTTTTTTTAATAATCAAGCGAATAAAAGAAATAGCCAGGAGTATCATTTACAGTTTCGTCCGGTGGTTAAGTTAAAGTTGTTTTATGAGACTTATTCGATGTATCGATATAGAAGTAAACAAGTCAAACGTTGAGACCTTGAGTGGGTATAAAAATAACTTTTAACCAACGTCTAATCTAAACAAACTTAAGGCAAATTTGATGTGATTTATTGATAGGAAAAAAGAGAACAGCCTACGTTGATACATCAGGTACCAGCCAATTTTGTTCTTCTACGTTCACAAATATGAAATATA
Source organism: Bombus pyrosoma (assembly GCF_014825855.1). Taxonomy (NCBI): domain Eukaryota; kingdom Metazoa; phylum Arthropoda; class Insecta; order Hymenoptera; family Apidae; genus Bombus; species Bombus pyrosoma. The sequence goes on from NC_057783.1 coordinate 4,216,614, forward strand.
TCTCCGTACGTGTAATAGACATGAAACATTTTTAAGATAATCGTTCCGACGTGATCATTGCTGGAGAAGTTTTGAAAGTAATTGACTTTTTTCTACGCAATCCTAATGTAGTCGTATATCTACGTTTCTCTTAATAACTTTTTAATCTTCTAGCGAGTTTGTAGACCAGAAAAAAACCTATTATCTGTACGTTTTAAAATTAGCGAACTGTGCCTGGGGGTTAGGGGATGTTGGAGGGAAAGGAAAGGGTCGGAGTCCAGGTGAAAATCGAATTTTTATCCAGCCGGTCCGTACAAAATTCTAATTTGACGTTAGAAACTGACGAGCAAAAGGGTGAAAAAAGGAGCGGGGAGTTCATTTCACCCCTTGGGAAAGGATTTTTACGTATTATAGCCACGTACCCGTCTCGCAGCCGTGCCCGAAAGGGTGAGACTGAGGGTCGAAATCGTAGAAAATGATAAACAGGGTGAATCTTATTCAAATAGAAAGACAAGATCCTGGATTTGTGCAAGGAACCCCAGGATTCTCTAATACGTACCTTCGTTCCTACCTGAGTCATGGGAAAAAGCCACGGGACATTCAACTTTTCTATCGGGTTTCTTTTTTTTCTCCTTTTAACATGTTCACCGTGTACTACCATTACCAGACTAAGAAATTCCGTGCAATTATATATTTTGCCATATAAAGAATCGATATCACATATCGAGACTTCTACACGAAGAATTTATATAAAGATTCATTTTGCTCGTTAAATATCGTCCTACTTTGCATATTTTATATATTTTTACACGCTATGTTCACTGCGTATATTAAAAAATTTAGCGAATAGATATCATCAGTCTATTTGCTATATAGAATTCTATATACTAATAAAATCATTTTTATTAAAAACCTGTTTCTATATGCTACGACACTGTACCTCGTATGAATTATTGCTACAATTTCGTGACTTTTAAGCCATGTTGTAGGTTCGTGCCGGTACCATACGCGTAACTTACATTCACATTGATGCACAGTGAACGCGTTAATCCTTAGCCACGCAAATACTATCAACTGTTGGAAACAATAAAATTCTAATTTAACCAGTTCTTACTTGGCGAACTATTAAATCAGAATCGTGAAACGTAATCCATCAGGCCGTCAGATCGTTCCACCGATAGCTCTTTCGGAAATAATCTCGAGGAGTGGAAACAACGAAACGCAAGTGGCGAAGAGAAAAAGAAGGAAGACGAGTTAGGGGAGGAAAGGTTAATGGATCCTGGCTCGATCTTTCGTTCCGTTGGAACGCGATCGCCACGAACGAAACCGACACCGCGTGCACCAGGATATTCCGCCGCAGGATCGGGCATCTCCGCGCGCAGACAGTATCACGATCTAGCGTCAAACCCGATCAAAAGCCACTGCTGGCTTTGGTAGGGTGCCGAGAACCGGCTCGAAGGACCAGCTAAAAAAGAAAACGAGCCTCGATATCGAAACGCGCGAGCTCCGAGTTGTGTAAGTTCGAAAATTCGGAATCCCTTGAGAAAACACAGCTGGCGGAGCGAAGCAGGTAACGCGCGCGAGGGTTCCGTCAAATCTGGAAGAACGCGCACGCACGACGACAAACAATGTTCAACCAAGATCTGCCTCCGTGAAGTAGAGGGGAAAAATAAAAAAGAAAAAGACAGAGAAAGAAACTCTAGAATGGCCATGAGATGACATCTTGCGCAATTTTGTTTTTTTTTTCCTTCTTTTCTCTTCTTTTTCGTCCCTTTCTCTGTCAACTGTACGTCTTCCCCAACTGGTCCTTCCTCATTCAAACAGCGCGACAGATTCAAAGGGTTCACAGGAGGGATATTCGATTTCCTCCTCCTCGATCTCGAGCCTCCCCACCGTTCCACCCTTTCTACTCCGAACCTACCTGCCCTAGTGTTTTCGCTTCTCGGGTTACTAAAGACGCGGAAATCCAGAAATCGCGAAGCTCGCTCAGAGAGATCTTTCATTCGTACCCCTCTGCTTTTGGTGATTCAATGGATCTTGCTGCTCTCTCCCCTTGCTCGGTCTCTCCCACTCTCCACCTCTTTTTCGTCCCTGTAAAGGTCCTCCTTCGATGCCCCCTTCTCTGCTTCTTGCCGGTGTTTTCTCCTTTCTTCCGTCGGAACTATCCGGGGTTCTTAACCCCTTTTTTTCCATCAGCTGCCACGTAACAGCTGTATACGCCGGGCAGGCTCGAGGCGAGCGCGCGCGTGCTTTGTGCGTGCTGCACGCGCGTGTGTGCGTGCGACGCGTGAACGTCGTTCCGCTCGAGTTTCGATATTATCCGCGGTCCTTATCTCGCTTTAGCATCGGCGGCCAACGATTTCCCGCGCTCCTATGTCCCCGTGAGCACGCCGTTCTATGGCTTTATGGGATTTTCGAGTTTGTTTTTCTTGTAGTTCTTGAAACGCCAAGGGAGGGGGGAAGGTATCTCGGCCGTGCGTATTGTTTGCTCGAATAGAGCTGCGAGAGAGACGGAAAGGGTGATCGGTTAAATTGCGACGCTTGGATATTATTGCCTTTATAGGTCTCGAGTACGACTTCAGGAGACGGCGACAAATTCGGGTTTGCTTATTTAGCCTGGCCAGGCTGAAGTTTCTATAGAAATTCTGATCGTTTTGTTTCATATTCCTTTTAACAGGATCGCCACTACGGCGGTTAACGCGAAGAACTGTTTCACGACGCTTTATATTCCGATCTGATAAAATTTCCAATTCTGAATACTTTTATTCCGATTCTCGATCTAACGTTCGTATTAACTGATTAGATACAGCGATGTATGTACTTGAGTTAAAAAATTACGTCTAGTAAGAACTTGAAGGACCAAGGTTCAGGAAGAAGCTGATCAATTTCACCTTTTATTCTCAAGCAACGAACGACACGCCTTCGGCTTCCTAGGTGATACATTGCAAAATTGCATAATGGTAAATGGTAAATTTCACAGACAATGCCTGTAACGTTATCGTTTTCCTGCTTTCTACATCCCAATTTATGCAGTTGATCGACGTGGCTGCCAAGATTCGACAACTTGATAAAAGCTTCAGAAAATGTATAATTCTAAAGTGACAGATCTTAATCAGCCGACGCAATCGCTACGTCGATCGTCGTATTAGCTGCTTGACATTGCAGACGTATGTATATGTGGAGCTGTTTCTCCGAAGTGGTGGTTCTGTTTAGTTATTCGAGGCATGTTCCATTTGTATCGAGCTGCCAAAGTGTTTCAATGGCAATAGCCGGGAGACTGATAGTTCTCAAGAATGTTCGTGTACTCCGTCTACGCTAATAATAATAAAGCTTCTATGAGGTTGGTTAGAGCGTGGATCGCTGGGAAACTCGTGTTGCTCCCACGCGGACTTCAAAGGCCAGCCATTATCGCGGGCAAATATTTAGAGGGAGACGCGATGTTCGTTGCGTCTCTTCGTCACCGAATTGCCGGACGAGGCTCTGTTGTTTGGGTAATTGAATTCGGACAACTTCGAGTGGCCGAGAGGGACGGTTCACGGGCGGAGTGTCTGAAAAATCTCGAGTCAGAGGCCCGAGGCGTGATCCCCCGCTCGAAACGTGACTCGCGTGAAATTCCCGAGATCTTACCAAGGCCCCGTAGAAAAGGAGAGGCCTGAAAAAGAAGGAGAGGTAGAGGAGAAAAAAGAAAAATCCTGTTTCGGGGATCGTGGATCGGCTTAGTGTCGTCTATGGATCTAACCGTGTACGAAACGAAAGGATCCAGCTCTTTGAAAGGTAGGAGTCACTGTAAAAATAGGCCGAGATAATGGAAGCATTGAATGGATACACGTGTCTCGGGGAAAAAGATAGGAAGAAAAATCCTCAAGAATCTTTTCCTCGTCAATGACTTCTACGATCCTCCTCCTATTTATTTCTCTACGCTTTCCGTTTTCCTTGGTTTTACGTTGATTTCTGCGAGACTGTGATCACAGCGAATGCGTATTCTGGCGAATCGTCGTTCCGTGCAATGAAACGTTCGAAGAACGATAAAAATTTCGAACACTTGGACTGTCAAGGATTCGTACGTTCGGCATATCTCATATATCAAATAGCTAATCGATTATCTTTTGCCCACTGTTTTAATAAATATTTCTCGTATTACTGGATTTTCCATATTTACATTGGCACTTACTTTTATTGCGTTTCACATTCCTTCGACGTGATTATTGCAAATACATATGCAACAAAACGTTAAGTATGCAACGCGGGTAATCATCCTAGGCGTATAATAAGCGTCGAATATGATCTCACTCGATGTTTCACTTTATTAACATAATGGACGATCGATTATTTGAATATTTCCCATAACGGTGTTAATGAAACTCTGAAATGTTTCGTACAACATACAGGATATAATCGTGAAAAATGTCTACAAGCGTTGGAATGGTCAGAAAACGCGTATGTTGGTAAATGGGCATGTTGGATGGACATAAATGGATATGTTGGTAAAACGTGAACGAATTGCTACAAGCGAAGTAACGTGTCTTGAGATTCGTCTCACGGTCCCAAAAATTGATCTCCCTCCGACAGACGAAAGTCACTGGAGCCAGGCCACGGTTGGAGAGTTCGTTGCACCCTGTCTCGCCCTTTAAATTCCAGGCGTCTCCCCTCGTTCTCTCGAACACCCCCGCGCCAACTTCTCACTTTCGTGCTGGGTCTAGTGGCTCTTCCGATTCAAGAAATCCTCCGCTTCTCCGATCCAACTGTAAATGTTCTCTCTTGCCGTGGCACTCGAAGCATCGTTTCACAAGCACCCGGCAGGCGATTCAATTAATTCTACGGCTTGCCCTCGCAGTTTGCTCGTTGGTCGCTTTTGATCGAGCAGAAGTTACTGAGAACGTGGTAATTTTGGCCGCGCTATCACCCACCAGAGGCATCCTCTTCTCCGTCGTCTTCGTCATTTTTGGTGGCGTTCGGAGTTCAGACACCCAAAGTCGATGAGATAGCGACTTGAGAAACAGCAGGCACCGTGCATCCCTCTTTCCCTCTTTGACTCGCAGTCAATTCCTAAGAAAGGCACGCGCACATGGCCCGGCCCACTTATCGCACTCTTTTATAATTTTAGATTTCGGAATACCGCGGTGATTCGTGTTCCTGAGATTTCGCCTCGCGCCACTCGGCTTTTACTTTTACGATTGCGGAGCGAACGTGTTCGTTATATGCCTAAATTGGATAATTTGCAACCAACGTAAGAAGCCGCGTACGTATTTTGCAATTATCTATTGCGATTAATTTAGTTAGATCGTTTCGACTATGGATTGCAAGCGTTTCGTGGGTTCTGTAATCGGCGGTTGTACATTTATCCCTCTAGAACTGATCTATTTTGTCAGAATTAATATCGCGACTTTTAACGGAGACTTTTAACCGAGAGAGATTAGGAATGATTGAGAGCCGAAGAAAATGTTGAAATCGATGGAAAATACGGAGAACACGTAGGACGTAAGAACTGGAAGATCATATCGCAAGGACAACGTTAATTAACTGTTCAGCAAACAGATTTATCAACGTCGCAAGCTTCGAATATTTTATCTCACAACGACAAAACAATACAAAATTAAGTATCTTTATTTTATCTGTTAAAACAATGAACAGGAATGAGATTGGATCATAATAAAGAACGGAGAACCACAGAAGTTTTATGATTGGAGTCAGCAAGGAGATACATCACAGATTATAAGGTCGAAGAAATTCTAAAACACCAGAATGCTTGGGCCATATATACACCTACGTCTACATATATATATCTTCCAAGTATGGACTCTTGTTTCGAATTCTTTTTTACCAATCTTCCGTTCTGCCTAAAGTTGGGAATCGAGGGCGTGACAGGTTGTGGGAAACGAACTAATTTCATGGGTTGACAAGCAACCCCCGCGTTTCTCTGGCGCTTTCCAAGGGTTGCGAGCGGTAATTTCCGGTCGTCGTACGGGGCCAGCATATTTTCGGAATATTCTGTTTTGGTAATTTGCGCCTGCATTTCCGTGGCCGGCGCAAAAAAAAAAAAACGCCAGCCTGCATGGGGCACGATAGAGGGTTCCGACGAAATCGGGGAAACTCCAGGGGGCCGACTACGATCCACCGATCGATTAATCATTCCCGTTTGTATTTACCTTCGTACCTGATCGCTCGTTTCGCTTTTTTCTACCTCCCTTCTCCCTTTATGGATCGACCTTTTCGAGATTTCTTCGTTTCTCGAATTCCTCGATTACGTCTTTTTTTTCTTCTTTTTCTTCCCTCTTTTTCACGCGTCCTACGAGTCGCTATCGCGGGATTTTTCAGCGAGAAGGGAGAACTCTTTCTTCGATGGATTCATCGATCAGCAATTCGTGAAAGAGTTCCATGGCAGCGTGAAAATTCTAATGATCGAACGGCATGAGAACGGTTTTAATCGTTTCGTGAATTCTCGTAATGCGCTGCAGCTGATTTTGATCGACAGTTTCTCCTTTTCTTTCTTTCTTTTTTTTTCGAGGAAACGTTTCTGATTCATTTTTTAATCCTGAGAATACTAGGGTTCGATCTTCTTCAGATCCTCCAGTAATTTTCACACCAGCTTACAGCAAGTGTTACGTTAAAATGTTGAACTTCAATGTAAAAATTCGTAGAAAGATACTGTAGTACTGTAGAGAGCAAATTAGAATCTTCAACCATGGAATCGTCTATAGAAAATTGTTATATCTTTTTTTTATGTGAATTTCGTTGCAAAACTTTGAATTTGTTTCTAATAAATTTGAGGGAAGTACGTATCTACGTATTTACTATCTAGTAAACGTAAAATATTCACCCCTGATTTATCTAACCCTTAGAGAACAAGTTTTTTTTCCTCAACACGTCAACCTCCAATTTACTCGATTTACAAGAGACAAATCACACCACTTCACGTGCTTTCACTTTTCCCACGTAACATGGCTGGATGTCTCGAGTCATTCCACGTGGTGATGCATTCGGTACCTGATTTCGTGTTAATTCCATCTGCCTACCGGTGTCTCCCTTCCCGTGGAAAACGCTTCGCAAAGGAAAGGCAGTTTTTGTCAGGCCGGAAATCCTGATTCAACTGCAGCCTCGCCTCTAAGAACGTAACCCTTCAGAAATTTTTTGTTTTTCACCAAATACACGCCATATTGTCGTGGGAACTGTATGGAAAAACGCGGCAACGATTTAACCGGGGCTCAGGCAGTAGATTAGTGTACTATATTTAAATATCGTCTGGTGGAGGCAGACGCTTTTTCGAGAAACCCATCGAAAACCCCATTCATATATTTCTCTCGAGCACGTTGCCTCTGTTTCGAGCATCTCCGTTAACGAATATGAATTTCTCTTTTTATTAATGAGCGGCCGAAGATCGTTTTCAGCTGTTGTTTGTACTTTAATCTTTTATAGAATGGAAAGCAAAATGTGAAAACAAAATGCAAATGTAGATTTCGGGCAGAAGATACGACGAGTATAATTTCGTTGATTTTCTCATTTTGATGTCAGTTTAATGATTAAAGGGTGCATTTTGATATAACATGGATGAAAAGAAGAGCAGCTAATTCGATACGAAAGTATAAGCTTTTCGATTATAGACGACGAACCTATGAAATTTTGTGGAAAAGCCAACGGCGTATCTAATATCTAAAACACGATAATCGATGCTTTCGAAATTAATATTTTTCGATAGCGGTTGAGATCAACGTCTTTGATGCGAACGTTTCAATGTTATACGCGCTAATACGTAACGAAATGTTACGGAAATAAAGTTTCGTCGACACGCGATTGGTCGATTTCAATAAAATTGCTTCGTCGTATGAGAAACAAAAGGTTCGAACGTAATCTACGAAACAAGTACTGCTTCTTCTGGTGTTACGTCCGAAATTAGATAATCGGTCGTCTCGTGTTTGATGGAAAATTGTTACTAATCCTCTTGAAATCGCCAGATCTAACGATAAGGAAAGTCGCGTATTTTTACGCGCGTAAACCAACAGGCCAAAATTCATTCAGCGATAAGATAATGGCGAAACGGAAAGCATGAAAATCGACAATGAACAGGGAAACGTCGATATATCGCGTTTCTCCGTGTTAATCGTACGATCGAACAATGTCCGCCACGCGGAATCCTTCATCGTTTATTCTCACTGGAGACATATTGAGCAAATTTTTCTCGAGACTGTTCGTGTTCGACCTTTCGAAGATTTCTTGACAGTGAACGTGCTTTGGCTGATTCGCGGACTTGGATCGATCGGGATCGCTGTCGAAAGAGAGGCGAAACGGTAATCTGGCCAGGCTACACGTGTAGAACACATCTTGGCCGGCGAAGACCTTGAAGGGAGCCGCAGCTGCATCCTTGCACCGCCCCGAAGAGAAGGTAAAGGACAAACGTATAATATGATCTAACAGATCGTAGCCGCGCGGCATCGTGCGAATCGCGAAATCTCGATCCATAGATCCTCCACGTTCTCTGTCTTTCTCTTGCTGCCCCTCTAGCCGGGCCCGATCTTGAAATTTTATCGCTTCGGTTGTGCTTCCATTGTTTCGTGCTCCGCCAACCGGTATTTATTATTTAATCTTCCTTTTCGTGGGAATAATTGACGCTCGCCAAGTCTCTGTACGAGAGACTCTCGTGTCATGTATTACCTCCCGCGCGTAATGCTTATGTTTCCTTTTCCTTCCTCAAAGATATATGTATATTACAGATTTTCGCGTTCCATCTTTAATCCTACAGAGGATGAACAGTAACGAATAAGACAGAGGGACGATGAATTATCGGCACGCGGAATGATTTACATGGCGATAATGGCCGTGATAAAGAACCGTGAAACCTATTCGCTAAATAGGTCGTAAATAGATCGGCGAGTAGAAGTTTTAACCTGCATCGATATATATTAAATTACATCGGTCTTCTAGTTGGAATTGTTGGAACGTTTCGAAGCTTGTTGCCTCTAGATCGCTTGAGAAAGCTGGACGTTTTCTTGACTCTCTCGGTAACGATTTAACGCGATCGCTAGGCCCTCGGCAAAGATAATTGATCTATTAGTGCAGATACTGATAATTGGGCTTATCGTTTAAGCAATTTAACAGCGGCGTGGCCAGTCGACGATCGTCGTTCGTCGAAGGTTGATCACCACTGTGAGCATTCAGCGATTCAGGGTCTGTTGGGCCCTTCTACGATAATTACACGGTGCGAGCTGCGAGTCGGCTCAGGAATATATGTTCGATCGGCCGGTTTTTGAATTATTTGAAAAGAGACAGACCCTGGTATAACCGCGATATTATGGTATCGCGATTCCTCCTCCTCGAACCTTCGATCCCTTTTCTTCCTTCTTTTTCGACTTTTTTAACCTCTGCCTCCCGCTCTTTATTTCCTCTCTATTTACTTCTTTTGCATCCTCGCCTCTCTTTGAGCACGGTGCCCAAGCGCGCTTTCGAGAATCGCGAGAGAACGCTGCTCCGACATTTTCGACGTCGTCATTCAATTTCCAAGATGAATCTTTCTCGTACTTGCTTTATTACCCTCATTTTATTTTTTTTTTTTTTTGTCCATTTATTAATTTTAGATAGACTGTAGGAAAATCACGAGTGTAAATTTATCTTTTCAATTAGAAACGGGCATCGAGAGTAAATAATAGACGAGTTGCAGACATCTTTCTGATTTAAATTTTAAACGATTAGATTAGATAAGAATTGTATCAAATTCCATTTTTTCCCCAGTCATTATCTTTTCAGTAGTTTCGATCCGCGATAGTAATTCCGTCGAATTAATTAACAAGAATTCGTGACACGGAGTCGTTCGCTTATCGATGAGACGGTTTATCGGTTTCTGGATCGGATTCGATAAAAAGAGCCTCTATGTTGGACATTGCGAATCGCGTGCAGAGATTTATGGCTCGTGATTAGCTAATCAACCCATCTCGATCACGGAGAGGAACGAAATGCATTTTCGAGGATCGATTTTAAACCCTCTTCCCGTTATTACCTGCCTCAGAAAAACAATGGTCCCCTATAGATGCGCTCGTCCGATCCGAATGGCCACGACGAAACTACATCCGTCCCTGGTTGCAGATGTTATAATTTCGAAATAGCATAATTCCCAGCCAGCGATGGAAGATCGGTTTTAGACGGGTGAAAAAAGATGCCAAGTTTCGAGTATCGCGTTCTCAACGACGACAGAGCCACACACGAATTACGGGAACGTAGATCGAATCAGTCCGACGAAACAGACTTCCTCAAAAACGTGATTTACAAGGCGAATAAATTACTCAAAAACGAGATCACATGGTTGAACATTGTTCTCGCGAACTCCGTTAATCGATGCACCGATTCCTTCGCATTAAAATCTGATTTCCAAAAACCATTCCGCGCTCCCTTGTTCGTATTCACACGCGCGACCAGTGCCCTCGCGTATAACGATTTTATCGCCTGCTATTAGTTGATTTACTCGTTGTAACGCTCGATAAGTAAAGATATTTCTACATGAATTCCACTCCGTTCTTTCATTTGTCTTCATGCAAATACGAATTTGCATAAAAATCCGCGGTCTGCTCAATTACAAACGTAGATTTCGATGCACGAGTGTGCATGAAGATACGAGCGAAGAGGATAAGCTCGTTCGACGAGCGTCAAAGGCGAGCGTGTTAAAACGACGAAAAAGGCGTAGCTATGAATTCTGGAGACAAAGGAGGAATGTAATCAAGAAATCAGGGAACAAGAGAGAGAACGGGGGAGGAGAAGGGACAAGAAGAAGACGACGCAGAGGAGAGACAAGATCGGCATTGGCAAAAGGCATAGGTACTGGGCCGGCCGAGATCGCAACAAATGACTGTGTTTAAACTTGAACGTGACAAAATTTAAAAATCCCGCCCGAGGCTCGTCGAATGGTGGGGGAGTAAGGGTCCAGCGGCGGCCCAAGGGGTGGGGAGATAAAGGTCTCCCTTTCTTTCTCTTTCTCCTCTCTCTCTCTCTCTCTCTCTCTCTCTCCCTCTCTTTCTTCTTTTCTATCCCTTTGGCCTGCTTTTACGTCGCTTCGTATTTCGCCTCTCTCCTTTTGTTCTTGGCCAGGCGCACGCATTTGCGCCGCGATTCCAACTTCTTTTCTCCTGTTCGTTCTCGCGCCAGCCAGACCTCTCGTAATTGGCGCGGCGACTCGGGGGTTGAATTGGGGTGCGCGTCGATTTGGAACGCCCGAGGCTTGCCCCGAAATTTTAATCAATTCCGACCTCCGCCCTTACCGTTCGCCGTTATTCTTTCGTTTCGGCGTACTTACGTTGGAAATTGCTATTAGGAACGAGCAGTCGGTTCGTTGATTCGGACTTTATCGACAGATTCGTGGATACTCTGTTCAGGCTGTGGGATATTTTTGATCGATTCCGACCTCCGTCTTTCCTATTCATCGTTATTCTTCATTTGAGTATCCTTGGTGTGGATGCTGCAAGTACTTTCTCGAACCTGTTACGAGATAGTCACAACTGATACTCGTAGTAGTAAAACTTTTGCACCTTTCAGTATGAAACCTATGCCGTACTTTCTCTTCCAATAAATGCGATTGAAATATCGAAGGTGCCTTTTTATTGCCACGTTTTGTCATTTTCTATTGATATCTAACTTCATGGCTGTAAAATTCGATTAAAATAAATGTTGAAATACGTCGTTTTAAATGAATCAGGCCTTCGTATCGAGGCAGGGATGGTGTTAAGCACCGGTCGATGTCAGTGTCGATGTCAGTCGGTTCAGTATCCGATAACATTTCGACGGTGGGACCGACCGTCTTAAAAGCTGAGCGCGTGGTCGTCTTAGAAACCAGGAATTCGTATTCCCGTTCGGCGATGGACGTGGATCGTTACCAGCAGAAAAATCTCCGACAAGCGCGCTTTGGAAGTCCAGCTCGGGAGAAATGCCATGGTCGGGCAATTAATCATATTTCGAAAATCATTCCAGCAGCGCTGAGATCTGGCCGGTCAGATAGAGTCGGAGTGCTCCTCGAAACTCCAGAGTCATAGGGAGCCAACTATACGCGCAGGGTGTTTGACCGAGCAAAGCTCTTTCTCTCCAAAGAATCTTTCTCGTCTGTACCTTCCTTTTTTTTCCTCCTTTTACCTCTCTTCCTACGTTTTCTTCTTCTTTCCTTTAATACATTCCAACTCGTTCAGAGACTAACCGGAGGGGAAGAAAAGAAGAAAAATGAAAAATTCACCCTTCGACCGTCGGTGGTTCTAAGCCGGTGGTGGTGGCGTTTCTGAGCTTCACCGACTTCTCCACGTTGTCGAACCATTTCCGCCGTACGAGATATCTTCATTTGATCCGTGAAAACGGGCTACGAAGACGGGCAGAGGCCAATTTCCAAGAAAGATCCGCGCGATCAGACGCGATCGAGGTGTCGATTTCGATCGCACCGAAGAAATAATAATTTCGAACTTGTACCGTTGCACTGCACGGAGGCGAAATCGAAGAAGAAGAGGAGAGCGAAGAAGGTGGACGGTGAAATAAGAGCAACGATTACAAGGGAGGAAAAAAGGGGGGGAGGGATGCGAGGAAGAGAGAGAGAGAGAGAGAGACTGTCTGGTCGTGATGTATTAGTTTCAACGCATACAGAGAACCGTCCCGAGCCTCCGTGGCCATTACAATGCGTCGAGGAGCTCTCCAGTTCGAGATATCTCGAATCGGAGCGCGTTCGATTCATTTAAGAGATAAGATCTTTCGTTCGAAATATGAATATTATATTATAAGCGCAGTCAGTGCTGGTTTCTCTTCCTTTCGTTCGCTGGCCTTTTGCTCCAGTCTCTCCCCTACTGTTCCCTTCTTTTTCTCTTTCTTTCTCCGTTTCTTCTTTTTCCCCTGTTCCCTGCGCCTGCCAAACCGAATGCCTGCATTACCACAGCAACTCGACTGTTCCTCACCCCTCCCCGCTCACCGTCTCTTCCCCTTTTCTTTCCCGATCCCGATCATCTTCTCCGCAGACCGACAGAACGTGTGATTAATTAACACCTTGCGTTTCCACTTTTCAGTTGCTTGCCTCTCCCCCTTTCGTATCTTATCGAGTACGCCCCCGTTCATGAGTACCAAGCACCTACGAAAAGTTCAAGCTAATTCGAATATCTCTTCAACGATCCTATCGTTCAGGTATCTCGTGTTTCTTGTCGCTTTGATTCCACGAACGTCGTGAATGAGCTCGCGAGCCACATTCACATTTTACCCAGAATCTCCCATGTGGTCTTGAAATCTCGTCCGATGAATCTTCGATCGCGTGGCCGTGGGACTGACGTTTAATCGTCGATTCGTCATCTCTCTTGTTCGTGCAAACCTCTGTCGCGTCTCGAGAATCGCCATTTTACACGAATACAAAATTCGAACGATGATTCTTCTTGTAACCCGCGTTAAACGTACGAAAGCTCTATTATCCTCCTTAGTCAAGATCTTACCCGGAATTTGTTCAATTTTCGAGATATTGAAATATTCGGACTCGTGTTGGTAACCTTCGAAGAAGAATTGTACCCGTTACGAAACAACGAAATATTGTAAATACTTTGTTCAGTCGTAGATACTAAATATATCAAATTGAAGGAAAGGCAGGAATGTCGCAAAGAAAATGATGGAATGGATTAGTTTTTCCAATGATAAACAGGCGGTTTCAACTAAGAGAGGGCCTATGGACGATGGTGTGTACGTGTACGCTGCTTCGTTAAATGAATTAAACTTGACGAAACCCCGTGGAATCCGTGATCAATCGTCATGAGAGAGGCAGAGGCTACCATCGCGAATTCCATCGTGTGATCGACAGTCGTACAATAAAGCGGAGCGAGGGGAACGTTCATGTATTGAAAGTGTATCGAGAAACCATGCAAGAAGCACGGTTGTTGAGAGGGGGGTGTAAAGAGACTAGAGAACGGATCGTGGGACGTGGACGAGATAATAATAATAGATGATCGTGTATTACAAGCTATAAACGTCAGTCGGCTGCGTTTCGTCTTTTATTTTCCGCGAGTGGTCGCGTGTGCACGCGTAAAGCGCGCAAGAACCGCCCCGCTCGCGGTCCAAGACTTTAACATCCCAGTGTAATCACTTTACCGCAAGCTTTTAAACGACATTCTGATCGTGCGTGTATTCCATCTTATTGTTGCAAGAACCGAGTCGACTGTAATTTCACCGATGCTACCGAAGAGAATGAACCGTGGCCCCGCGATCGTAGCTCGCGCGGCCTCCGCCTTATTAGAATTTAGATTGAAAATTAAGGATTCTGTATACTTTCGACCCTCGCGGCTCGAGACCATGTCAGGATTCGTTTTCACGAGATGATTACTTTTCCATGTTTCTATCGTTGGACGATACTTTGATCGTACTCGGATCTTTTCTTCTTTTTTTTTTTTTTCGTTCCACACGGCCCCTCGAGTTAAACGTTTGCGTGGCACTAACGCGATACGTTCCACTAATAAACCTTCTCGTCTCGATGAAAATTGAATTCTGAAATTATTTCGCACACTTCAGTCCTTCCTTTTAAATCCAACCGCATCCGAGGAAAATAATTTGCATCTAGAAAAATATTATCGCCCTTTAAATTGGAAAGAATTAATTTCCAAACGATTGATAAATCCAGGCTCATCCTGATTCCTACAGCTCGTTCAGCTATGTTTCTTCCAGCGATTCTGTCCTAAAATCGATCTTGGTTTCATAGTTAATCGAGTTATATAATTCTACTCTCTGTCAGAATCGCTCGAGCAAACACAATGAATTTCTTCCAACGATAAACGTAGGACACATTTTATGAAAAATAGTACTAGACTCGCATTATCCACGAAATACTATCGACTAACGGTTACTCTTGCGTTTCTATCGCTGCATGTTTTCACAAAATGACTTACGACTATGTACGAAACAGCGAAGACAATTAAACCAAACACTACTATTTACTGGTACTTAATTCTGCGATTATAGCTCTTGGTCCGTCGTAATTAACAAATAACTAGATATTCGGAGGAAAATTATTTCACAGATTCGCTGTAGGGCTGGAAGGGCCAGCTGGACCCGACAGATTGTTTTGTAAAATAATAAAATCCTCGAACGAGACGTAGTCGGATGATTTTTCGAGGAACGAGCCAGAAAGAATGCTCGGGGTTACAGAAAGGATTCCCGGTGGAATCGTGGCTCATAGGTGGAGGATTTCGAGCCTTCGTCGTCCCCCCTCCACCCCTCCCTCCCTCCCGCCCACCGAAAAACCCGAGGCCCCGTTTGGTTACACGTCAGTTTGAAGAATTCTTCACGAGTCAGAAAAATGAGCATCGTCATGATTTTTGAAAGTAAAAAATGAACGACTCCTGGCCCCGGACTAGAAGGGAGAGGGGAGAAGAAAAGAGTGAGAGAGAGGGAGAGAGACGTATAGGTTGGGGCCCATGGACCCTTTTTCGAGCCAGTCTCCCTGTTTCCTCCCCCGCCACAACCCACCAAGACCCACACGGTTGTTCACACACGCGGTCGATATGAGTACACGCACGTTGATTTAATCTCCGCGTACGTCCCTTATATGTATGTTAATGTAACGTGCAGGGGAATCGGGATTAGGTCTGCCAGCGAAGGTAAAATGATATTTCGAACAGAGAGTGAGACGTCGTCTTTGAGCATTCTGCACTTGCAGACACCTTGCAAGTTCTACGGTTGCAGAAAAGGGATGCTTTTAAAATACATCGCACGGAATAGTCAGACGATCGTCGATGTGAACGATTCCATTGTACGAAGCAAGCGTTTCTCGTAACTGAATTTCATTTCTGTAAGATACGTCGATTGAAGTTTAATTATTCAAAGGAAGCAAAAGGAAGATTTTGGTCGTCAAGTTCAGGTACTTGGTCTTTTCGGGTCGAAGTTCGAACGGCGTACAAGCGTTATTCGAAGAGCACGCGAGAAGACGGCGAACAAGTAAATTGTTCTAAATTACTCGATTTCGAACAGCTTGTTAAGTTTGCAAATAAAAGTTTCCCGAGGATAGGCGATGACAAATCTACGAAGCTTCGTAAACGATCAATCAAAGGATCGGATTTTTCGACGTCGAACAGAGTGCGAAGATACGCGTTTAACTGGACGACCAATTAGGAGGTCAGTTTCGGTAACGTGGAAGTGATTATCGAATTTCAAAATTGCTTATGCCGTTTTTTGTCTGTGGTCGTCGTTTGAGATGGAGAAGCTCGCAGTTTCCACAGGAATCTCATCCTCGCGGAACGAGAACGTGATCTGAACGAAATCACTCACGAGGAAAGAATCATCGACACGCGCGCTTCCATAGAAAAGGAAGGAGAGCACGAAAGAGAAGAAAAGGGGAAAGGATGCCCCCTAATTTTTTCGCTACTCGACGAATAAACCGAACTTCTCCGTTCCTCTTTTTATTGGTCGCGTTCGCCCGCCTCGAAGCGTCCTCTTTCATTGCTCGGTCCTCGGGGGCATTATCGTGATTATGATTATTTAAATTTGTTTCTTTTGCCTTGCGGAGTCGAGAGCGGCGTTTGAGCGGCAGGCCCTATTGTTCGATTATTTGAATATCGAACGTACGCGGACGGACGGGAATCGATTCGTGGAGCCTAATGGGGATTACACGGCCAATCAGCCTTTGCTAAGGCCCAGCTCTTTCTCCCTCTTCGTTCACCTCCTCTTTTCTACCTCCTTCTCTCTCATCATCTTCCTCTTTCTCATTCTGAAAAGCATCTCTCATGGTATTTACCGATTAACTCGATCGAGTCCTTAACGATTCCCCGGTAACAAAATAACGATTCCATCAGAAGCATAGAGATATTGGAAACTGAACGACTTGACACACCATTAATATCAACGTTTTCTCTCTTCTTCTGTCGTGCTAATCTTCGACCAAGTTACGTATTGTACTAACCGCTCCAATTTTTTCGTTTGTTACCAGACTTTTTTTTTTTTTTTTTTTTTTTTTTTAATAATATGCTCGCTTAAATCGATACAACGGTGGAACATTCGGACTCGTTTAGCACGTAGGCGTTGTTCAATCGGACTGTACCTGGGTTTGGGCCACTACAAACGAGGATCACGTGTTCGTTGAAGAAAGAAGGAGTAAGAAGAATCCGTTTTCATAGCCTTTGGTATGGTTGTTGTGTACGAAATATTAGCTAGCTCCGTTGGATCATTTTTTGATGTCCGACTTCTTCTTCGACAGACCGGGTCCCTAGATCTTTTCACAGATTGTCGTTGCGATCAAAGTATTATTAGACTATGTTGTTTCAATCTCCTCTTCGATCTTATTTCGTGGCAACGAACGTTCGACGAATTCTATTTCTGAATAATCGCGATATTGATAATGATGGAAACGAGCGCTGCGTGACGTCAACCGGTTGAAAAATAATATATACAGTCGGTTTCATTTTCTCGCGTGTCATCAAGTTTGACGGTCGAGATGAAATTAGAGTTGATTCGTGGTAATCCGGCCGATAAATCGACAGTTGGTTCGATAAACCATTGGTGCTCTCCTTGTATTTACTAAATACTCGCGAGATGCGTGTTCCTTTTATTTCATTGCCAGTTGCTCGAGCTCAGGCTCGAACGAGCGCCTCCTCGGGAACTCCATTTTTCACCTTTATCGTTCCTTAACGCTTTAACTCGAGCGTGGTTTGACGAGCATGCTTTAAAGACGTGTTAATTTTTAAACGTTGAAAGGTCCGCGGCTTCCAGTCGTGCAAACTAAGAAAGATTACCCTAGACCCGCTGATGATGAAGTACTTTCGCAATTTTACATGTCGCCTAATTCGAGAAGCAGAGAAGCTACTTCCTATTTTAAATCGCTCGATTTTCCAATTACGAATCCCACGATGAAACAGAAATTCCGAAAAATCTTCCTTGTTGGAAACTAAGAAAGATTATCGTCGACCTACGAAGACCACGTACCTTCCGAAATCTTACGTGTCACCTAATTCCGCAGACGAAGAATCTGCTTGCGATTAAATCGTTCAACCTTTGAACGAGCAATCTCTCGACGAAGACGAAAAATTTCCAAGGTTTCTCACGTCGAGAATTAAGAAAGGTTACCATGGTCCTACGATGACGGTGTACCTTTTGGAATCTTACGTGTCGCTTAATTCGAGAAACAGAGGATCAGCTCCCAATTAAATCGGTCAATTTTCAAAAGAGGAATTCCAAGTTGAAGAAAGACGAAATTTCCAAGGTTGCGCGCTCCGTAAGAAACAGTACGCGAAACCATTCGGCTGTTTTTCTCTCTTCTCGTACAAAGGTCCCTCCGCTCGTTTACCCAGCTCCCTCTTCTTCGCCGGAGCACTAGCAGTCGCGGCTGCTTATTAATTTCTCCGTACGGTTTGCTCTCTTTGTGCAACGTTATGGAATCTCTCCGCTGCGTTTCTCGAATCGCTCGTCGATTCTCGATCCCTCCATGCTCTCTGATCCATCCCGCGTCCTCCCTTAACGCGTTCTCCTTATTCCTTCTCTTTCGTTCTTCTGCTCTGTGTTCTGTGCGTGGGCAGCCAGCTCTCGACGTGGTGCGCCACAGAAAAGGAGCCAAAGGCGAAAGGGAAAAAGAAACGAACACGACGACGACGACGACGACGACGACGACGAAGAAGAAGAAGAAGAAGAAGAAGAAGACGAAGACGAAGACGAAGACGACGAAAGAGAGGAGTTTTTGTATTCCAGGAACGCTCGTTCGAATATGAATATGCATTGATTGACTCGTAATTGCGAGCTACTTCACCGGTCGCATTGTTCCCGGTTATTTATTATCCAACTGGACATTGTTTAAACGCGGTAACGAAGTATTCAGCGGTCCGTGGAAATTTATTTGACAGATCCCTTTGACAGCCACTTTCGGACCAACGATTTATCTTGCACCCGGTATACGACACGATGAAGCTCCCGAAATTTTTCTTTCTTCTCCGTTTCTCCTTCGTCTCGCGCGCTGAACCCTTTTTTTCTGCGGCTAAGACTCGCGAATTTAGACTTTCGAGCGAAGAAACGAAGGAGAAAGAAGGACAGAGAAGGAGAAGGCTATGAATGTGGGATAATTGGCGATATCGACGTATTGTTGGCTTCGACAGAGAGAATATTCTGCCGGGACCTTGTCCGTGTCGAGATAAAGTGACAACGAGATAAAAGTAACTGCGCGTTCGATATTTAAACGGTCCTGATGGGCCCACGAACAACAGAAAGGGTTAAAGCGTGGAAAGAAAGAGAGAGAGAGAGAGAGAGAAGCGAGATCGATGTTTAAAGGGGTGCCAAGATGGAAGCGAGAGATCCATCGGGCGGTCGAGATGCTCAGGTTCCGAGGCATCCTTTAAAATTGGAATAATAATGTTCTTTCATCTCTCTGAACTCGAAATGATGACTCGACGCCTTTCAACATTGTGGGAACAAAAATCGGTTAGAAACGCGTCGGCCGGTTTCTTCCCTTTCTTTTTCTTCCTCGTTCTCTTCTTCGTCGTTTCATTTCGTCTTCTCGTTGACGAGAAGACAGATAGAAAAAGGACAGGGACAACGGCGCTTCTTTCTATCTACCGCATCGCGCACCATTGGAAAAATTTCACGTTGCACAGCAAGATAGGATTATTTGATTCCAATAACGTTATTTGGTTAGAAAGAAAATAGAAACAAGATAATACAGGTATCCCGCTGAGGATACTAATATTCCTATTCCATGTTTTTATATAGAGCTTCAAAGAGAAGAATCGCAAATGAAATCTTAAAGCAACGATGACTCTTAACGACGAATCCAGATACGATCTGGGCACTTGGAACAATCCTGATGGATAGAATCATCTAAGAAATTAGCCCGAAAAGATTCACCAAAGACGTATCCATCCAATGTTTCTGAAAATACGATTTCTCCTGTAATCTTCCGTTCGTAGATCGTAAAAATCAACGCTCGATATTTCGAGTAAACCGATTTGATAGACGGAACGCGTTCGGAGGAGACAAGCTGCGAAGCTTGAGGCTAAGCGGACCACGGTACGACAACGCTTCGATCGTTTTCGTGAGCAAAGATGATTCGCGAATGCTTGCGCCTACCTCGACAAAAGATATTAACGATGCTATTGAGAGGGAGATGAAATTAAAAAGAAACACAAACGACGAGCAGATCGACAAAGGCAAGAGACGATTTGTAATTAATGCGAGTGTGTTAGAGGGCAGAAGAGGAAACAGCGGGACCAGATGAAGTATGGCGAGGGGTGGGGATCGGTAGGGAAAAAAATGACGTAAGTCATCCTACGAAGCATTAGATTGAGCTTGATTACGAGTAATTATTCTTACAGCACGGTTTCGTACGTCCTTATAACGGCTGGTAACGAGGCCGGCGATCTTTGATCATTGCCTCGATCGAGATACACATCGCCGGCACGTAAAACGCGTCGACCTCAGAGATTGATCAGCCTTGTCCTTCGATCTTGCGCACCTTTTGGAAAAAGATGGCCGCGACTGCTTGTCCGCTGGAAATCGAACAATCGAAAGTACGAAGCTGCAAGTATGTGTTGTATGCGGTAACAAAGCCGCAAGAAACTTGCTAGTGGGTAAGAAAGAGACAGGCAGATTTATCGTTGATTTATATGTCATGACGTGCTCACAGATATAGAAACATACCGGGGACAAAGATATATGGCGCTAATGAGTTACGATAAAATGAACTTAACGAAATGGAAACGTAAGAGCGAAAAGCGGAATGCGATCACTTTGGAGAAAGTAAAGTCGTAGCGAGCGATAAAATATTCAGCTTAATAAGGAGGAATAGATAATGGATCTTTAGTCGGCGATCGGGTAAGAACGATCGAAATCGAAGAAGCCTGCTCGACACGTTCGATCGCACAGGTTCGATACACGCGTCGGTTGGTTCGCCGGCATGTCCCGGGGGGACACTCGATGAATAACGAACGTCTTTTCCACGCCTCCGAAATGTTGGTGATTAGCCGTGAAATATCGGTTTTCGTATACGAAGAAATTACACGGAGGGCGAGGGGAGTTCGTGACGAAAAATGGAGCGGAGAGAGGTGGTTCGTGAGAGTGAACGCTCGCCGGTGAAGAGGCGATGGAGGATTTCGAGGAGAATATAAAAGCTCGGGCATCGGCTTCCACGGTACCATAAATAATGGCGGGCGCTAATCTACGTTCATTAATTCGTCTCCGGGGGATTCATCTTTAGCGGTGCTGCAAAAAACCGAGCAAATAGATGGAAAATCGCGGTGGGTCGAGAGGGATGCAACGCGGCGATATGGGAGTGGCCTAAAAACACCGCGGCGAGAAACCGATTTGAGAACCAGTCGAACAATTAAACGTCTCCGGGACAACGATGAAGCCAGCGAAACGGGAGTGGAAGACGAGGAACGGATGAACGGCGACCGCGTGGACGAAGATGACGAAGGAGAGGAAGGGAGGCAGAGAAGGAATAACACGGAGGAATAACATCGAAAAAGCAGAAGAAACGAACGACGGAGGAGAGTAGAAGGGGGGTAGAAGAGAGTAGGAGTGCAGCCAGTCGAAAGTCCGGGAGGGAGAAAAAAAGGATGAAAATCGCGGTTGTAAAATCCACGCGGGTTGCACCAAACGCAATTAACCGCTAAACCCGAATCCCCATAGGGGCCTGGGATGTGGTGTATATAGGTGGAGAGAAAGAGAGAGAGAGAGAGAGAGAGAACCGAAGAAGGGAACAACGAGGGAGGAGAGTGGAGAGACGAAAGAAGAACGAAAGAAGAAGAAAAGAAGGAACGAAGAAGAAAGAGGAAAGAGAGCATCCATAGTTAGACAGGGAGAGGGGAGTGGAGAAAGGAGAAAGAGAGAAGGTAGGAAAGAGAGGAGAATCTGGCCCTCTCGACGACTACTTTCGGTCTGGCCAGCCCTGCCAGCCCTTAGGGCTCCAGACGGAACGCTTTTAAAATTTATTGACAATCATAAATTTCGAAAATAAAACCTTATATTCCCGAGCGCGCGCGCGCGCGCGAGCGCGTTCGCGTCCGCGTGCTCCCTGCCACTCGCATAACCTCACCGCTTGTACCGACTTGGTATCCGTCTAAGAGTGTTAGTGCCGGGTTTGTGACTCTTGCAGAGGCTGCATACACGGCTGCTGCAGAAAAGGTTTCGCAGACGCGAACGGGCCCCGAACTTCGTTTCTCCTCTTTCCTCGTCGCTGAGTCGCTCTACCACCACCGAGTAGTAGTCTGGGATCGTTTTCTCTTCCGTTGCTCCTTTTCTCGGGGTGCTCGAAACAAAAGAATTCGTTACGAATTTGCCTCCCCCCTGCCGCTGTTCCTCGCCTCTCCCCGCCGTTCTGTTTCTCTTTTCTCCTGGAACTGCTTTCGTTCCCTCGTTCCATCGTTCGCGTTCGTATTGCCTCCGCTTCTCGACGCCGGGGTACACTTGCCAATTTTTCGTCCAACGTGTCTCCCTTCTTCCCCCCCCCCATCCCTCTAACCACCCTTTCACCCCGTTTTGCTTTTCGATCTTTCGCCTTCTTATTTTCTCGGCCGGAGCTGTTATTATTTAGCATTGTTCTAAACCGAAGAAACGATCGATGCGTTCCCCTTTTTCGAAGGCCTACGTCCGCTTCCCCTCGAAGAAAAGAGGAAAAGAAAGAGTCAGTCGTTGGAACGATGCCTTCCAACGATCTGATGTTAATAAGCGGCTCCCCGGCTTTTTCTGACAGCTATTGTAATGACTTCTTATTCGATCCTTTCGCCTATCCGTCCTGGTTATCTCTGCTCCTGGTATGCGTCCAACCGATGGGATCATCCCCCTGGAAATTCTCACGATTTCTCCTACTGTTCACCTTAATCTCCTCATCCATCGTATCTCCAGAAAGCAATACACGCTTCGACTGGGATCTTTTTTGGAAATCTATCCGCAATATAGACAACCTTCCGTTTATTTGTGTCGCGTTTTCCCTCTTCCTTTTTGTATTCGGAAGAATATCTCTTCTTACTCTCGCGACATTTTAATAATCGGTATAAATTATTCTGGACTCTACCGAGAACCGTTCCAAAGTAAGCAGTGACACGGGGAATTAAGTCCCTGCGAGCCGACAGTTTCTTCAGTCACGTGTCCGTGTGTTTCCTTTACATATCGCCATCGATCTTCAAGGGCCGGGCTCTTCATCCGGCATTTGAATACGATCTCGCTCGCTGTCCATCGATTCCTGAAGAAGCCGTCTTTCTAACGAACGCCCGTTTTAAGCCCTCTTTTCTTTGGCGCCGGCTATCGTCCCGCGCATCGCGCAGAGCGTGTAAAAAATTTTATTGGCAGTTCGAAGGCGTACGACGTCCAGCCGGCGCGGTGGCGCGCAAGAAACAAGGACGAACGACTCCTAAATCGTCGCGTTCGATGGCTGGAAAGGGGGCCTCCGGATGGATCCACCCGCGCCTGTCAGCCGCGTCATTCACAGAGAATATCGCGTGTCGTGTTTCATTCGATCGTCTCGAATTGTTATTTGTGGTATCGTTGCACGGATGGATTTTTAAACACGTCGAATTCCAGGGCTGGCACCGCTTATAAACACCCGGCTTGCTCGTTCCTGATCGCGAGGAGTACGGCCAAGCACACTGAACGGAGACAGGCGACGACGAAGAGAAGAGACAAGCCTCGGGATTGTCCAAGTTTATTATACCCGTAAGCGAATTATCGATCGAAACGAGTCGACCGATCAACTTGATCGACTAATGAATTAAATCTACACTGCCACGCGGAAGTACTAGCGCACTTATCGTAGAAAACTTTTACTCGGACGCAAATTTTAACGATTGTATTGGTCAAATTTGAAATCAAACTGAAAATGTAACGTGGAAACTACAAGATATTTATTGGAAATATGTATCCAGTGAAAGATCGATGCACAGCATTGATAATCACCTTAGGCGTGCAACAAGTGTTACATATCGACTCACTAAGAATATCGTGGACTATTAATACAACGAATAATTGACAGTTTAGATACTTTTATGATTTCTGAGAAATATATACTTTTATCAACTCGTAATATATATTTTCAGATTGGTTTCAAGCTTTAGCAACACACTCACGATAGTCGAGTTTCATAACGACGCTAATGAATTTTCAATATGTTTCGTATAACATGCAAGTGTTGGAATATTTTCGTGAGTCTGAGTTTATGCCTGACGATAGTGTTACTTGGTGAAATCTGGTTATTTTGTGTAAAGTTTAAAATTATGTTTCAAGACGTGGAAGATTAAATGACTCGTATGAGCTAACATCGCTGTTTGTATGGGTAGAAGATATCTCTGATGGAATATTGGCTTTTACAGTTTCGTAACATTCTCCTTACTTTAGCTACTCCATTTCAAACTTTTCTCTCGCGTGACAATTTTTGTCACATCGAGGACACTGTCTCGCTAGATTCGGAAACACGCAATGGGATCTCGTACGTGGATCGATCGTTCACTTAGCCAAGCCTTTTTAATCTCCTTCCGGATCTAATGTTTTCGTCGCGTCTGACTCGAACTGGCAAATTCCCCTTTGAGTTATTCAAATTAGTACATTATCCATCATGCGGATGTCGAAACAACAATGTCAGGAAACGAAGTCTCGTAGCCTCTGGATTCGAGAACCTGAAAAATTATGCAAGTATAGTGAAAGGCCAGTTGGAAACCAGTCTCTAAACCTTCCTACTCTTTAAAAAAAAAAAATGTCCTAACTGAATCCATCGAACTCGCCTCGCCTTCGTTACTATTGGTTTGTTTTAAAAGTTTGTAACGAAATCTAGACAAAATTTGGAGGTATTATTGTTACTAGATATTTAAACAATACGTACATTGTATCTTTTCGCAACTTTGCTATTTGTCGCGTGGCTTTATGATAATTTATCCGAAAAAATAATCTCAGAAATGAGACTTAAAATCTGTTACTTTTATCTATTACCTTTTTATTTACACTAATTTTAAATTTGAAATTAGAGTCTCGTTAGAGTTTGAAGCATACTTTGTGCACTTGACATAATTTCACGGTATCCAAATAATTATTTACAAAGAAATAACGTGACAAGGAATTTTTAATAATTGTTCAATCATTTCTAATAATCACTTTCGTATTATTAAAACTGTACTCTTGAAAATATCAATTATTACGATACTAAATATACTCTTCGAAAATGATATAGATTTGTCACCAATTTTTAGGAAATTTACATCTTCGAACAACTATAATTAGCGCTAAATGACATGGAAATAAAAGAATTAAGAAGAAAAATTAACTTCCCACGTGTTTCTCTTATGCTCTGCACTTTGTATCCATATTTGTGGCATATGATTAGGTGGAGGATCGCGTCAAAACCTCTGGAAAGGTGGTCGAGCAGAGGCTGTCGATGGGAGGGAGGGTCACCAGAATGAAGGAGGGGGGTCACGAGAGCGAAGAAGGGGGTAGGGGGGCGAATTCATCATCAGTCCAAGTCAGGAATTATAACGGAGCGATTCATCACGAGAGGCCACCGATCCGTCATGCCGATCCACGTGTGCAAGCCGTTTTTGAATATCTCGCGGACGTATATCTGTATATCTCAGTTAACCCACGTAATATCCAGCGATGGTTTTTCAGCGGCGACCTTGGCACGGCAGGCGCGCGTTTTAAAAAACTGTTTCGAACAATGCGCGGAATTTTTGCGCGGCTCGTCGTTCGCGCAAAATGCAAATCCCCCTCGGGTTTCTTGTTATTTATATCTGCCCCGTGATTAATCGACCGCCTCATTAATTATGACAGTCTATTACGTATGCATTGCACCGTGATCGCGGCCGAACCTCGACCACTCGCCTGTAAATTACCCTTTAAGACTCTCTTTGTTGTTATACAACGAAATCCAAAAGAATTCTCTTCCGCGGATCGTTGTCCGCCACACCAAATGAGTTAATAATCAGAGACAGAAATTTGTCATGTTTAGGCGAAAGGAAACGCACTGTGGCTATAGGAAGCTGATACTCTTCTAATGAACCTTTTTTTCCTCTTTTTTTTCTTTTTATCAGGTTCAACGATTCATTATGAAAGTTTTGAAAGCACACGTCACTAACGATACGTAAGGTGAAATTCAGTATACGTAGAACAAAGTTCTTTAAGTTTCATTTTAGAAGATAAACTTGAAATCGTTTATGCATTCGTAGGAAGATCTGGTAATAATATTTGAAAAGCAGACGTAATTCGGGTTTCACGAGAATACGAATTTGCCTGAACATTCACAGTCTAATTAAATAATCGTCGATTCCATCATAGCTAATATTGAAGAAAAATCTAGAAACTGAAACTTTCAAATTTACTCAATTAGGAATCTGGCGGTCATTTTTTGAGAAAGCTCGAGTATGGTCGATAGATCGATTATTTTTCCGTATCGTGGCAAATGAACGGCAACAGATTAGAGGCCCGGAGCGTTATTACGACGTATAAACTAGCGCAGGGCTCTGTACACCGGCGGTAACATAAATTCGAGCCACTTTTAATTTCAAAGTCATGACTGGAAAAGTGGAGGCCGCGATCGTGCCTGGATCTGATATTTATCGCGGTGGTTCGTCGAATCGCGCTCCGTTTTTCTCGATTAAAATGAACGACAGTGTTTCTCGACGCGACTGCGGCGTACCAGGAAACGGAAGTGACGTCACCCTCGACGAGCTACTCCTCCGTGATCGCGCGCCTCTGTGTGCTCGGTCGTTTCGTTTATTGGAATCGTTTGTTTGTCTTTGACCCCGATGGAATTTTATCGATGCGGTAGACTTTGTTCCCTTCACCGATACGAAACGGTACCGTTTTAAGAAACGATTTCTGTTTTAAAAGAAAATATGTCTCGATCGTGAAATTACTTTCAGAATGATAAACGATCTATACTTGTTTCAGGAGTATCCGATAACCGTAACGAACATTTTTTTCTACGTAGAATTAATGAATTACGCGTTTTAAGAATGCAGAAACTGTTCCCTATCTTTTTCCTTTATTAATGGTTGGCGGATCGTGCGTTGGTACGAACACGTGCCAGGGAAGGGACCTGTTTAAATTCTCAGATGGACACTGACCGGGGAATCGAATAAGGTTTTCGAATTAACCAGGGCCCATTCAAAGAACGTACGTGCCGTCTATACGACACGGGGAGATAGTACGACGAGAATGCCTTTTCAAAAGTCCTTAAACGCATGACTGTACTTATGATACGTGTAAATGGCCCTTACTTCTATTACGTTGTCAACAACGACAAAGCTATCTCGTTGAACGTAATTTACTACGTCGCTACTCGTCTTCCCACGGAATTGTTCCAAATTCTTCGTATTATCGGCAAAAGGGAGTCGTCGGTCGAAATTACCTCACAACAGAGGCAAAGAAATTAGCATGGATTCAGCCAGTGGGCGAATTTAAATAAATCCATTAAACGTGCAGGCTGCCAACGTCACACGGCGATCATTTTGCTTTTTTTCCGTTTCCCCGATCGGCCGGTGGCCTCTGTATCAGCGGAGCAGCCTCCTTCACCTTCTCTAATTGACCACGATCCGCGATCTTGCACCCCCGTGGCCGATGGCGCGATGGGAGGGGGCCGGTTAGGCAGGGCGGGCGCGATTTTTGAAATTTCAAATCCGGATTTGCGTTGCAGATGCAGAAGCCCCTCGGGGCAATGTCGCGCTCGCGGAGTATAATGTTTTCCTCTCAATTAAGCCTTAATTAAGTTAAAATTAACATCGTGGATTTCTCCCTTCCCCACGCTCCCTTCCAGGGAGCACCCACCTCGAGTCCTCTCCAGCTTTGGGTGGCCTGAACCGCGTACAGCCGCCGCCAAAACACTGGCAGGTTATCGATTACACTTTGCTCGAGGAGCCGATTTCTCTCAAACGAATCAATCTCTTTCTCTCTCTCTTTCCCTCTCTCTCTCTTTCTCGAAGAAGAAGAAGAAGAAGAAGAAGAAGAGGAAGATGAAGTAGAAGAAGAGTAATTCATCTATATACTAATCCATCGAATAAAAAGCAAAGTATATATTCATTCCTAATAAGAGTAGGAAAAGTATATGAAAATTACGTCGCAAAAATGTTTACGAGGAACGAATGGCTGATACCGTTACCAGTTAAAAATCTGAGCAACCGTGACGCCGAAAGTGCAGTCTGATTTCAAGGGGCTGCGTGTTTAATCGATCCAGGATTTGCTCGTACCAGGGGGTCCATGTATCACTCCCTTCATTTTCCATTCATCGCATTCAAGCTTACCCACCTTCTCTGGTTAGATATTTCGTCGGAGAAAACGCTTCATCATAAACGGTCGCGATCCTCCTGGCCTGGCGATGATCATCCGTCCGTCTATCTCGCTCTGTTCGAAAGCGGTGGCTCGAAACGGGCTCCGACTTTTGTCCGAGGATGTACGAGTTGGTGGCTAGCACCACCGCGAAGGTGTCCACCACCACCACTGCATACGTGTGGTATGGGTTCTACTGGGAATCGAAAGCCTTCAGATAAACCAGCCTTCATTAGGGCGAGGATGATCAGACAACGCGATGGCCAACGTTGCTGGCTGCCGTTGGTGCTGCTGGTGCTGTTGCTGATGCGCCAAGGGCTTGCACGGCCCGCTCACCACGACACATAGACGTGGATTGACCGTGGACACGTTACCAAAGGAGACGATCCTACGGTCCCCGTGTGTGTCCTGCCTCTGTAGAGAGCTGCCTCCTGTGTTCCTACTCACCGTGGGTCCCTTGTCGACGAAGGATTATGCTAAAAGGACACACGGGGAGCGCTTCCACGTCTCGAATTAGGAAGACTCTTCGCGAGTTTTATCACTACCGGAATTGTGTCCCGGGACCCTTCCCTCGCTGCGTCAACCAGCCTGCTACCGCGTAATCGATGAATAAGAATCGACCTGCGCTCTTTTGCTCTTTTACAACGACCGTACTTACTCGCCACTCTTCTTCCTCTTTTTTTTCCAAGCTTCTACCGCGCACAGACTTTCTATCATACACCATTGCTATCCTCAGAATATTTTAGCGTTTCGTTTAATCGTCGCTCTCGAGCAGGATCTTTCGTCGTTGTCTCGACGATTCTACGATTTGCAGGGACTTTAAGATTCCTGAGAAAATAGGCAAGGGCGGATAATCGAAGCGTGCGATTTCTCGCGTGAAATGTGCGCGAATAAGTACGTAAGACGACGTTCCCGTCATCGGGCCGGCAGTATTCAATCAAAGTGGCTAAAGAACAGGCCGGAACGAACGGTCGGTCACGTGTGGTTGCACGCAACGTGACGCGCAATGGTGCGTGCCTGGAAGCCCGGAGGAGCATGGAAACAGGGTTGGGACAAGCAATTTTCCGGAACGCCTCGGTTCCAGCCAGCGATAGATTTCCAGAACGATTAGACTGCGCTGGTCTTCGTTTCAATTTCCTCCTTTTATCGGTGACCGTGTGGGACCACTGCCTGCCGTACTTACTCAAACCTCTCGAGTCACCGTTCGATTTTTATTCGATTCGCGAGCCAGCTCGTAATTCTATTGTTTTCACGGACTATTAAGTAGTCGGGTAATGGGCCACTTCCGGTTAAACGAGGATGCTCGTGAGCACCGGCAAGCTGAAACTCTTCGAATGCAGGAAAGGGCGCGGCCGCAGCCTAATTCCTTGAAAGATTAAGGAGAGGCATGGCCTGGCTCTCGACTTCTTCGACCTCCATTTCAACCGGCGACCTCCTCGTCCACCTTTTACCCTCTCGTCCCGTCTACCCTTTTGCGAGCCGACTATAACGCTCGTTATCCACGAACGAGTGGCTATTTCGCTTCCTTTCTCACGTCGTTTGTCCTCCCTCGCGATTCGACCCGGGCTAGATGATTTACGATCAATACTCGCGCGATCTCGCGCCGCTCCGCTCCCTGACGGACCTCCTTTTCCGACCGGCAACAATCTTCCATACAAGATCAAGGTTTCTACTATTTCACCGACTTATTCCTTCTTCTGGATCGCTTAAAACATCAGCGTTCTCTATCAATTTTGTACAATAAAAATGCAACAAGCGTTTTTAATATTTTCGCGAATCGTCCATTCGAGTTTACGATTTCGTTCAATCGATTTTCCAAGATATTCATATTTGTCGCAAAGAATCGTCGATCTTTAGAAGTGAAATTGTTCCGTGAAGTCATCGATAGTTTGACCGTTCTCCGTTTGTAAATGTTCAGATATTTAATTGCGGTATTGGAGGGAAGTATCCTTGGAACGAAGACGAGTAAACTATCGTTAGCATGTTCTTATATTTATAGCTTCATCATCGTATACTTCTCAAATATCACCGACTTGTACCTACGGTGCTGCTTTATCGAAACCTTTGTATAATCTTTTTGATCGCGGACAATTTCTCGCTTCTACCGACATACAAAACTCAGAATATTCTATTTCTATAATATTGTTCTATTATTTATCGTCGAAGTAAGACGTCTGTAGTTATTACGTACAATTTCTACTTATTCGTCGTAATTTCATTTAGTTTGGTAGCTACGAGAAATTGTGTAGGATTGAAATTTACAAAGATCCAAGCTATTTATAGGAATTGCGAGAGAACTTTTTGTTTCCCCGGAGTTTGATTTGGCAGTTAGCAAAATCGCGGTGTTTTTTTCCTTTTAAGGTTTGAAGGAAGAATGAGAATAGCCTGTTCATGATAATCATGAATGAAAAAACGTTTTTCCATTTCGCGTTTACCAAAGGAATATTGGTAGAATGCAGAGACACACGTTAGCGCGTGTCGACGCCAAAGTCGTGAGTAGAATGTCCACGACTGATTAATTTCCAGCGTTTAACCTACATGCGAGTAGTCTGGGAAGGTGCCTGTCAGACCGCGCGTATCATATCTATTCAAAACTTCTATACTGCCACGTAGGATTGCGTGACATCGATCGGTACTCGATCAACGACTAAATTAATGACCTATAAACACCTATGAAACGGTGTCTGTATGTGTTTCGTTCAAATTATATTCCAAATCTTACTACTACTAATCTGCAACTTGTACCTGATGTACTTGTATTTGTGCTCGAGAAATATTTCAAGCTTGAAAATTCGTCAGAGGTTGCCCCTCTAGTTTTAAAATAATAATCAGAAACGTTATCCAATGCATAATTTTCTGTATGCGTACGATTCGATCAAAGTTTTATTCCAAATTTTGCCAGTTAAAATATCAATTGTTCGTTTATATTTCAATATATCAGATAATCGTGCAGCAACATGTTTTAGAAGTGCTCGAGAAGTAACTAGAAATTTCCTTAATTTTCTTTCTCTAGATCTTAGGTAGTCGTGAAAACTTGTAGGCTTCGCATCTGCAACATCTTTGATTCGTCTTACATTTGTGTTTCAAAATATTCTGAATTTGAAGGGTAACTAAAAGTGTCTTAACTCTCTCTCTCTCTAAATTCAGAATAGTGGAATAAATGTATAGAGTTGTCGTGTTATAATATTTTAAGGTTTTTCTTCGACGTTCTTTACGTATTCCAAGAAATCTAATTGCAAAAGATTTCGCGTAACGCGAGTCTCGAAAGGGCCGATCCTCGGTTGTACAGGGATGAAATAATCGAGACAGGGAGGAAGAAGTAGCGGAGAAAGACGAAGGAGAGGTGGAGGAGGATAAGAAAAGGAAGAAGAAGAGCGTCATCGACGGTAGGAGAACGTTGTCTCCGGATCGGAACGCGCGCGTATCGAGTCGTCTACGTAAAAGTGCAGCTATAGTCTTTGGGTAGAGCGAGCTTTGGAAGAGAGAAGGAGTTTGCTTACTCGGTTTCACGGAGTAAAAGAGAGGAGGAGAGAGCTAGAGAGGGAGAGAGCGTCCTCCGGAGGCCCTCGAGGTTGGTCGGAGGTGGCTCCGCCTCGTGTCCGCCTCCAGAACCCGATTGGATGGCAAATTCTCCCGCCTCGAGGCTCATTTGTTTATTAATGTTGTAATCACCCGCGTGATCCTCTTTTGTCCCGTTCCCTCCGTCTCTTCCACACGGCTCTTGTCCCGCGGAATGCGACCAGTTTCGACTCGCTTCTTGCAGCCTCTCCTCGTCCTTCGGCTCTCCCTCTGCTCTCTCGCTACTCTTTCCTCCTTTCTTCCTTTCCTCCTTCTCTTGTTCCATCTCCTTCTCACGCTCCGCTTCCTCTATTCCCTCTCTCCACCCCTCAAACGCGAGCAAACACACCATCTCTCCCTCCGAAGCCCTCGTTCTCTTTCTCTGCGTTATCGCTCACGGTCTCGCTCATTTTCTTCTTCTCATCCTCCCTCCCTTCTCGACCTCCTCCTCCACCAGCATCACCTCCTCCACCCTTTCGCTGGTCACTCTGTTCAAGGGGGACCAGAAAGAACTTCGTTTCTTCTTCTCATCGCGTCGTCGTCGTCGTCGTCGTCGTCGTCGCCGCCGCCGCCGCCGCCGTCGTCGTCGTCGTCGCGTCGTTCCCCTCGTTCGCTTTTCTGCGTCCTTTTCTTCAGCCGCGGGTGGTTCCTTTTCCACCCGAGTTCGCGCCACCGCTCTCTCCCTTTCTCTCTCACTCTCCTCGCTCCTATTTCGTTCTCCTTCTTCTACCGATTCTTCTTTAGTTTCTCTAGACGCTTCTCCTCTCGTCTTCGTTCCTCTTCCATTCGGTTTGCTCGTTTTGCCCGCTGTCGATCGCGGTTCGAATGCGCTCTTCGAATTTAAACGCGACTCGGTGTCTCGTATCGCTTGGCAAATGAACGAATACCGTGGCCGCCGCTTTATTGCACGCCGCAATCATTTTCCGAGCTCTCGTTGACCAGCTTTCCCGATCGCAACCACGGGTTCGGTGTCTGCCAGCGGAGCGTTTCGCTGCTTTTTGTCAAATACCATCGGCGAGGATTTCCACCGCGAGATTATCGTGACGGCCTGTTTATTTGGCCTGTCTTCGACAGCGTGACGGCGACAGGAAACGCTCCGACGACGGGAATCGACGTTGAGGGACGTTTACTCAGCCAGTCTGACGTTCCGTATGAAATCCAAGATGCCGGGCTAACGCCGGGACGCGACGTGAAACAACAAGCTCCGATGAAAGCACCTAAATAGTCGTTCCAGAACGGGGGAAACCGTATTCGTCTGGGTAAATCTTATTTTTGGACGATGTTCGATAAATTGTGAAAGCACGGATAGAAACTATCCTTTGTTTCGTCGTTTGCGCGCTATGATCGGCTACGTATAATTGCGTTCGAGGTTTTGAAACACCGGGTTTCTCTTCTTTTGTCTCACAAAACGTAATTACGTAGGCAGTGCTATTGTCCCGCTGTGACTTCTTCTGCGAGTCTTCTACAATGTTGTAGAGCCAACTGTTTGCCCTGTCAACGTTTATTATACTATACATAATTTTTGTATAGGCACGTTGTTTGTTATTCGTTGAAATACACCGATAAAAATATCACGACGATGATTTGTTAAAACCTAAGGATATACATGACACGATTCAATTATATCGAATTATATATTCGTGAGACATTGTACTCACAATGTTACTAGTGGGCAATGTGAGCAGCATCGGGGAACTGCTAATGGACAGTCTTTTAATGACAGTTTAGCCGACTCCCGTGACGATCCCTTTCGATTCCGTTCAATTAACCGATCGAAGAATAATCGACGACCATGAAATCGGATTTCACGTGAGGCCGGCTTACGTGAGGGTATTCTAAGAGGATCGAAATGATTGCGTTAAGTGTTTTCATGCACGTGCACGCGGCCATTCGATCTCGATGAGATCTAGCCGGTGAAATGGATTGATTAACGCGAATCTTCCACGGAAAAACTATAAATTACGTGGCAAATACAGGCTCAAAGATCGCTTCATAGACGAAGATGTTTTTACTTCCTTTCAATACCAAATAGCCTTCTTCTTGCTCTTATCCTTGGTTTACTCGAGTCAATCTCTTACTTTTGATATCTTTTATCGTTCAAACTAAATCTATATCGTCCACTAATAAGGCATTATCATTATACGATGATCAGTTTCACTGTGATATACAATAACGAGTTTGATCGTTGTACGGAAAATTCGACATTGAATTCTACGATGTTGGAGCTTATTTTAATTGATTAGCCCTTTCACTGTTGAACGCGTACGTGACGTGTATACATTGAAAAATATAAACCGTTATAGTGTACAGTAATTGCGATGACACACGAATGACAGCGTATTTCCTGTTTTAAAATCCAGCACACAAGCAGCAGCGCGCAATAATCGATACGTAAATAAATGTAGCAAAAATCTGTTTACACCATCTTTTCGACGGACAAATGGTTTATACGATCGGAGTTCACATTCAGATAAGTAGATCCAAGCGACAGAAGTTTATTCGACCAAGCACTGTCTAAAACTTTGTTCAAACGAATGGAGCTCGCACAAAAGGAATTCTACCGTACATACGTGCGCTATCAATTATTTTTACTTTAATCTGTAGCAAAGGGTTCGGTTCCTATAGTCCGCGTCTATAGTTCGTCCACTCCATAAAGCGAACGTTACTCCAAATTATACTTTGCGAATTCTATGCCC
Source organism: Bombus pyrosoma (assembly GCF_014825855.1). NCBI lineage: Eukaryota > Metazoa > Arthropoda > Insecta > Hymenoptera > Apidae > Bombus > Bombus pyrosoma. The sequence continues at coordinate 4,251,038 of NC_057783.1, forward strand.
AAGATGGCGTGATCCGGTGGTAAGAGGAGCAGCTGACAAACCCACGCGAAACTCGTACTTTCGCCACCGATGAATTACCCCAATCATATTCGTTCATTAGAGAAAGAAGAAGCAGCGTGGTCTTCCTACCCTGTTGTTGTTCTTCCGCCATCCGGCGAGAAAAACAAGCGAAAGAGATAGAAAGAGAGAGAGAGAGAGAGAGAGAGAGAGAGAGAGAGAGAGAGGAAAGGAGGGCCCGGCTCGCGGTGGAGGTTTCCTTCTTTCCGCGTGTGGACGTGTTCCAAATGTAGAATTCCTCGCGCGGAGGGCGTGGCGCGCCGGTACGCTTCGTTGTTATTCCGAAATGACGAATCATAATGTATAATGCCCGAGCCTTTTTCCTTCGCGGCGGTGTTGGTGCACGTAGGTGCACCTGTCCGTGAAAGCACCTTTGGTAGTAAAGTGATATACCGCCTCCTCCCCTCATCCCCGATCTTCTCCCCGTGGTACTATTTCTATCCTCGTCGAACAGGCGAGCCAAGCCGCGTTTCGTTACCTCCTTGTCTCGTTTCCTTCGTTGCCCTCCCTTCCTTCCTTCTTTTCTGCAGCTCTGTTGGTTGGCCCCTGTAACGGGGCCCACAAGCTGCCTGCTAGTACTTACACAGCTTATTCAAATGAAGCCAGGATTGCTCGATGTATCTCGGGACTAACTGGATTCTCAAAATTAAAAAAGGAGAGTAGGGGGCTGGTGTGTGCGCGCGTGCGCGCGCGCGCCAGCTCGTGGAACGAGCCCGCCGAAACGAAGAAGCGATTCGAGGAACGCTTTTGCTTCTTTTCTTTCACCGGCAGCTATATGCTTCTCCGATCCTTTCTCACTCTCGTACCCTATCTTCGTACTTGTTCCTCGTCCTCTCTTGTTGCGTTTGTTGCGTCCTGCTCGCCACGTTTCTTTGTCTTCGTCTTATAGTCTTATCGTTTCGTTTCTCTTAACGTTCGCCTCGTCATCGTGCCCTTCGCCCGTTTAGCAATCGTTCTTTCTTCGCGCTCGACGACGATTCAAGGAGTGGCGCTGCGACAAACCGAAGATTACAAGTCCTTTACCGGGTGTTGCACCGAAGGCGGAGGTGCGACCAAACGCATGGAACGGATGACTTAGAGAAACAGTCGAAAATCTTTGTTGAAACTTCCTCTCGAATCTCGTTCCTCCTTTTTTAACGAGCTTGCTGCTTCTCGTAATTGACAGATAACCGATTGCTTAGCGGAACTGCGTTTGGCAGTAAACGTAACACTTTTTATCGTACGCAGGCAACGTTACCGATCGATCAAACGATGAACCTATTTGTCTTCGGTAAAACTTGTCTGCGATCTTAATACGCTGTGTGCGTTTTACAAAATCGTCAGAAAAGCGTGTCCTACAAGAACCTATTTTCCAATAGATCAGAACGAATTTCGTTTCTGAAACAGTAAGATTCGTCGATTTGCGTCGTATCTCAAATAAAAGTACGTATCTCAATCATCGCTGTATCGATCCTCTCTTCTAACTTCGAATTCTCATGTTTCGTCAATTAATCACGGATTAAATTGCCTTTATTCGCAGATAAAAGGTTCAGTGTAAGGATCGGTCCGCTTTATTCTCGAAAAGTCTCGCGTGTCTCTTCTTTCGCACTTATTTTCGCCCACGTTCGAAAGTAAAACTCAGAAACGAACGAAATCCTCGCTTTAAACATCCCAATCCTTCATCCGCGTCTTCCACGTCACAGTAGTCATCAAAATTTCATCGATCCACCACGATCAATCCTCGCCGTGAAAGCGGACAGAAAGTTCCGCGAACGTTTCAAGCTCAGGTAACGCTTATTTATCGCCGGTTCGGCGGCGAGTTTTCGACTCTGGTCGCCATTGTGTCCTAGGGGCACGCAGCTCCTATTCATCAGTAAGAAATTGCGTAACCGCAAAGCGGAGCAGGAGGCTCCTGTCGTCACATTAAGGACGCATTTAGCGAGTTTTCGGCCCCTAGAAAGGGTCGTGCGTGGAAATCTTATACGTTCTGGCCTCTGGTCCGAACAAAAAAAGGAAAGTAGGGGGCCGGCTACCTTCCGTCCTTCTACGGAGCCGAAGATCCGTCCGTTGCGAATTTCACGATCGTCGTCGACACTTGGCGACGCTGGAAATCGGCTCGGAAATCGATCAGGTCGATCGTTTTGTCCCTCCCAGGCACGCCTTCCTTCCTACGTTCTTTAAAAATCCATTCGACGACGTTGTATCGCGTGACTCGTCGCGTCTGCTCAGCTGCTCCCATTGGAAAACGTGTTTGGCCAGCGGATTTCGACTTTGATCGCGGCCCACAAGATCTCGGAGATTCGTAAATGCTAGTCTAGTCTGTTTACTATTAACGTCTTTTCTTTCGCTGCGCCTCGACTTCCAAGAGATTCAAACTTCTTCGAGATTACGAAGATTCGTTCGAAACCAGTTCGAAGAGTCTCAGATACCATCGCTGGCTTTAAATCTAAGATTCGTTGTTTTTCAAGACTATGAAGACTCGTTTAGCGTCGTATGAAAGCATCTCGGATACCATGACTGGCGCTGCTTCAGAGTATAACATTTTTCAGCACTGTACAGATTCGTTTCAACTGGCTTGGGAATATTTCAGGTTCCGACGTTAGCGCCGAATTTAGAAAGCTAGTCTGGCTAAGACGAGCGATCCGCCGGCGATGAGGTAACGATCCGAATGACTCGTGGATTCGCGAAACCGATCGCAATTTAAATTCGAAAGTCTTTTCGTCCGCTCCCGGAACTCCTGCATGGTAAATGACATTTCGTATCGATCACCGTGCTCGATATATACAGGGTGAGGCCACGGGGACCAGGTGCCACCGATCACTCGTCGAAACCTTCGTCGTACGAGTAAATTTGTTCCTTTTATCAGATAACAGCTTCGATTCCTATCGTTATACAAAAAAAAAACCAGGAAATTCGTGCTCAGCCTGCTACTATAAGATAGATGTTACTTATACAGGATTAATTCGAGTGTTTCACCCTGTATACGTATCTGAGTGATCGAGACGAGATGAAACAGGCCTCGATAGCGCACGCACGATGAGAACGCGGAGAGTTTCGATGATTGAGCAACTGGTGGGATCGAATAAATCATTGGAGGCTAGCGCAATCGCGAGCTATGCCTTTGCCGGCTTCCAGAATTCCGACGAAAGCCGTGTGAAAAATTTGGCAGTCGGAAATCGATCATCCATATGCATCAAAATGGAGAATTCCTGGAAAGGATAACTCAGGAAAATTGATAAAATTAATTTCAATGTTAAGAAAGTTCATCACCTGTAAAATATATATTTCCTCACGAAGGGAATTGGTACGAAGAGATAAAGCGAAATACTGCAAACGTTGCAAGAAAGATCGTGTTCTTTTTCTTCTCTTTATACTTTCGTGTATCTTCCATTGCGAGAATGATTTGCATATCGCTAAGCTTCTTATTCTCCACCATTATCTATGAAGATTCCAAAAATTACCTGACTCGACCGAAAGCACTGTCTATCCTAACAAAAATACTATAGAAATTTCACATATTTTTGTTGATATGTTAATCACGATAATTAACTAAATCATATAAAATAATATACCTACGTAAAAAATCTACCAGTCACAAATGCGAGATGGAAATGACTAAAATCGCCTCTAACGTATCTAAAAATCCTCTCACGCCTTAATCATCCCTTCACAGCCATTCATCAACGAAACATCCGGCGTGAAACGATAACGCCGCGGGTCACGATTAATTTCCCAAAGATCGCTTCTTCTTTCGCTGGATATGTTTGCTGGTGGTTGCAGTGGCTGTGTATCCGGTCCGCGGCCTGCAGACGCAACAGTTTCTGCTGGTGGGGCACGTTTTACGGAGAAACGAGTAAGCATAATATTGATATAGCCGGTGCGCGAGGCGACGTTGATATCGTTCGAGCGATACCACCATGGTCGCTGTCCGGCGAACCCGTAGGGTTCCATTCGTCCTGACGGCGCTCTCGTCCATGCGATCCCTGGAAACTCACCGGGGGCTTCCCTTCGCCCTTTGCCGCGCTCGTCTCGCATCGCCAGCAAGCTGGAGCCCCTTTTCTGTCGGGCCCCGAAGGCCCAGATAACGCGAGCATGTGGCGTGGGCGAGCAACCGTACGCTCCGATGCGGTTCGGATTTCTGCAATTGCACGCTCACCTTCTTCTACGTTTCGCCTTCGGTATTTTTCTCCCAGAGTATTCTTCTTCGTTCCTGATCCTCTTCGTCGCCGCGTCCTTCCACGTACGCTCACTGCGTGAGTCAGGATAGATGGAAACCTCGTCACTTTGATCATCATTGGAAATAGTAGATCGAAACTCGGTTGCACCGATATGATTCTAAAAAGGCGGCACGCGATTCGATGTTTTGTCACTTTCGTGATCGTTGGATGTTGAAATTTCAGATGTTGGAAAGTATCGATCGTTTGGGCTAAATGTTGAACTTTTAAGTAGAGTAGGTTTCGTGTAATTTCGTGGAATATTACGTAGCTGAAAAGGAGCATAATCTGATGATTTGTTTATCATTGGACGAAGTTTGAGCAAGAAGATATCGAAAAGTATCAGTTGCCTGGGTTAAATTTTGGGGTTTTAAGCAGAAGGTGTTAGCGTTTTAAGTTAGAACGGTATATTTAATAGTGCATAGTATATAGAATATTTTCTCACCTTGAAATATAAAGTACTAAATGGTATTTGCCAATTGTTCCATTCAAGTAGGATGGGTCGTTCTTTTTCAATTTTTCAGCGATTAATTCCAAGACGCATTGTTGGAAAAGATTCGCGATTTGACATTTTGTTGTTTCAACGATCTATGGATGTCGAAGTTGGAGATGCTCAAAGGTATTTATTGCAGGGACTTTTAAGTAGAATAGGTTACAGCGTTAATTCCAAGGAGCATTACGTACTAAAAGAGGCACGCGATAATCTTGTGGCTAGGTATAATGAAACGGTCGAGCCGACAAAAGCACCTGGCCGCAACAATATCCGCGTTGGTAGCTTCTGCGGCTGCACCAGGTGGGACTGGCAGGTCACTCGACGGGTCAGTTTCTAAGGGACACGGATTGCTTCACCTGTCTGAGTGACCAGGGCCTTGTCGATTGCCAGAACACTGCGATAAGTCGACAGGTAATCGTCTTTGATTCCATAGTCGATTCTCTAGTCTTTTTGGTAACTAAAATTAAACGTTTCAAAGGTAGAATTACCTGTATCGTCATAGAAATGTTCTACAGTCGCTGTCGATCATTTTAATACACGCAGATTGCAGGATATTTCGCCGGAAGGCGACCTATCGTCGAACGCGAGAAACGCATTGTTCAGTTTAAAATCCTCTTTTTTCTAAAATGGTTTTCACTCGGCCAATAAAAAGTACAGTGGATTAGATCGACTTCTCAGGTGTTCGTGCAACATCGACAAGTTCTGCCGGCAGTTTTCCTGGAGAGTGTCCGAGCGATTGAAAAATCTCGCACCTCTCAGACGCAGAATCCGACCTGTTAATAACCCAGACGGATCATAAGTCAGCCGGGTGTCTACCTGCGGCGCGACATTTCACGCGGCCTGTTCTCGGGCAGGTACAATGCAGGAGGCGGTTGCCCACACAGGGCCCCAGCTTACACATCCGCCGAGCGATGTAAACTCGCTCGGTCAGTATAAAGTCCTCCGGTACTGTTCGCGATGGCGACAAGGCCAACGTTCGTATTTCAATTCGCCGTGAGTCGAATTCGAGTCACGGCTCCCTATCTATGGCGCTCGATAACGGAATTCTTTCGCCATTATCGCTCAATCTGTCCGCTTCGATGTGACACGCCGAAAGAGAGACAGAGAGAAAGAGGTTCCGGTCCCGGTGTTCCGGTATCGGAATCGATAACCTCCGCAATCGTTGGAAATTTCGTGAATTACTGGCCCATTGTTTAAATCTGCTATTGGGAACTTTTGGAACGTTCGTATAAGTTGTTACAGCGAATGAGTTTCGAGATAACATAAATCAAGTTAGATACTTGTTACCGGTGAAGGAAATGCAATGTTCCTTTGAGACATGTATATCTATCTAGAAGTATTAATCATGTGGACCAGGATATAGGAAGCTGAACCAATGGTTAGGCAAAAGTAAATCTATTTCGTCAAATGGAAATTCAAAACCACGCAGGCTAGTCGTTTGGTAATTTACTGTCCTCTAAAAAAAAGAATTAGAAAAAGAAAGAAAAGGGATTAAGAAATAAGCGAATATAATACAAATAAAAGAAATTTCAAACAAATTGCGTCGTCGAAGAATTTATGTTCGATTTTCCATCGTAACATGGCGTTGACGAAATTTCAAAATGTTTTATATAAGCCACATCGATAAAGGATTTCTATAATTATCCGAACACTTATTGACTAAACCTACGCGTAATCGAGAGAATGTTACTCCATATGAATAAATAAACTCTGCACGAACTATGTACATTTTTAAGATGCGCAAACACATGCGGTGACAATGGAGCGGAAGAAAGTGGAGCACGTGTGTACCAACGGGCCACAATTCATTTCTCAAAGCGATGCAAAGCGGATGCTACTTAGCATGCCCGTCCCACGGAAGCGGTTCATTGATCATCGAACAACCTCCGTGCTTCTATTTAAGCCGAGCTGCTTTCGTTGGCAAAAGTTACCCTGCGCCATCGTAATCGGCACATGCGCCAATTGGCAGCTGCCATTTTCGTAATGAATCGGCAACCCGAGATGTCCTTCGCTGATTTATCGGCTGATTAGCATAGGACGCTGGGTTCGCGTGGGGTTCCATCGGGTACACGCATCCACGTGTACACGCATCCTTTGAATTCGGCGCCTCGATTTGATAACGAAAGTGTGCTAAGCGTTTCGAAAAATGGCTGATTCTTCGTGAGAAAATTGTCGCAAAGAGAATGCTCGTTACTCTTGGTGATGAATTTCTTCGTAGCAAACGTTGACACTTTAATTGCGTTGATTTGATACTTTTTCAATACAACGTGACGCGTTGAGAACGATCAGAAAAATTTGGAGACGAGGAATTAGGAACGGTTCGTAGCTAATGTCCAGAGTTGCGTGACACTCCATTTGTTAATTCGCTTTCACAAATATACCTTATCAAAGTCTGTTCCGAATTCGAAAAATTGAAGTATTTATAACGCTGTGACGAACTATCGCCAAATCCTTAAATGAAAGCTCTGTCAAAATCGAAGGAACGCTCGTTTTACGATTCGCAGTTGCTCAAAAAGCTTCCTATCGTTTGAATAATTTAGGACCGATCCGAAAGCGAGATTCGTCGCGATAATCCGATTTTATCTGAAGAAATTATTCTATTATTCGCCACTTTATTCGTGCACGATTCTCTCGTCCCACTTTTCGTGGAATTGAAACAAATGTTGCTGTCTTTCGGTCTTCCATTACATCGACTCGTATCGAGTAAAATTCACTTATCGCGGATAAACGTTCGTCCGGCATGATTCGATTAACGCGGAACCGTGGCTCGCAGCGACGACGTCAGACATCGGCGATCGATTTATCTCGCGAGGTGCGAACGCCGCAGCCGTGTTCCCGTTAAGCAACAATTTATCAACCGACCACGGCGTTAATGTATTCGTAAAAAGGCGCGCAGCTGCTGCCGATGGCAGCGTGTCGCACAATGAAGCAACATCGCGCAGGGGTAGATTCGTGCGAGACGATTTTTCTCGTGCTATATAACAAAAAGGCGAAACCTAGAAAACGTAGGATGAGAGACAGACGAGGACAGAGGCGAGAACGAAAAAAATGGAAAAAGGAAAAAGAAAGAAAGGAGACAAAAGGTGAAGCGCAACGAGATGGGGTGGCGCGGGGTTTTCAATCGACAATCAATGAAGCGCGTCCGCGGGATTAAAGGTCCAATGAAGAGAGATAGATCTAGATTCGCGGTACTGGCTGAGCCAATCGGATCTGGTTCAAGGAACCCCGGGGACCGCGGCTGTATTTGCAATGCAAAGCAGGCGACCGTGCGTCGTAGCTACCGACGAACGAGGACCCCGCACACGCCATACGTCCTCTTCCTTCGAAAGGCCTGCTTCTCTTTGTCGCTCCACGACACATGGCTACGTTCGATTATTTAGATATGCAGATGATCCCGCGGAAAGACCGACCGGTACACGGAATATACTGGGATCCCCGACATCGACAGAGACGGAGAAAAGTGGGAAATTTCTGTCCTCTTCAATTTTAAATCGTTATATACATGTGTGTTTCTTTTTTTGCGTGTGTATATATATATATTTGTTGGGAAATGTTTGTTTAAATTGTCTATATATATTCGAAAATGTAGATTGCGAAATTGTGAGATCAACGAGAGAATTTTGCAGAATTTTGATCCAGTATACGGATGCAGACGATGGGAAATAGAAAAATTTCTCTCCTTTCGAATAATAAATTTACTAAATAGTTTCTTAGAATGATAGATTTCTTGGATCTCTTAGAAATGTTTGGGAAATATAATTGCGATGCTGTGAGATCGATAAAGTGATCGGTAAGGTTAGGTTAGGCGAATCTGGTACACAGATTTGTCAAGCTCGTAGTAAAATTATTCTCGCGAACCAGCCTCGACATGGTCGAATTTTTTCCTAATCTTTTCTCTGATAATCACAGATATTCCATTATCTATATGATATATCGAGTATATTTCTTAGAAATCTTCTCAGTATTTTCACATCTGAGTTCAATTTACGAAATGAGAGAGAAAATGTCTGTGTGTAACTAACGCGAACCGAATAAGAAGGGGTTGTTACCCCCACTTCACGAGGACAACCCACTTCCAACGGAGGGATCCCATTGTTGGCCAGGAATTTGCATGTCGTCGTACTTTCCGACGCGTGTTCATGGAAGGGCTTGTTCCTGGCGAGGAGTACGGGCGTAAAGTTATCCCCACCGGGCGAAGGGATGCTCATTTTTCGGGCATATGCGCGCGTACTTTGGTTTCGATCGTCGTATCACCGGGGTTCCATCGGCGGGTGTCATCGACACCGACCTCTACCCTACGTGGTCGACTTCAGGAGCGATTTTCTTGGTGATTTATCGTCCTTGGCTTCGTAGCTCGTTTACATATCGTTTCGAGCCGCTCCTTCTCCCTCCCCGTGACACGCGTGTCAGCCAGCGATTTGCAGTTTCGCAATGTTGTCCCCTTTCTTCGCGGACAGTCGATCCTTCATTGCAGTTTAGCGTCCAGAAAATTATAAGCTTACTTTGATAGTTAATATACTTTGGATGTCTACTTCAAGTTATTTTTGGCGGTGTTTAACGATTTTTTTGCCTTTGAAAATGTTCTAAATTGCATTGGTTCGGCCGAAATCACTGGCTAACTCGTTCGTTTTAGTTTATTATATTTGTTTCGATGTATGAGAAATAGGAGATTCTCTTAGACCTAAGTTCGACGATATAAAAACAGATTTTGAACGAAAATTATTTGTTACCTATCGTTACAAAATTGTAAATCATAGAGATTTATTTCTGATTCGGGGTAAAACAGAGATGGCTGTCAATTGTCAGACGAAGAATTTTCAATTAACAGCCGGAAGATTTGCTCGAGTATATAATAGGAATAAGGCTAACGTCATAGTCGGCGCTCTTTACCCACGTTGACAATTAAAACGCATTTATTGCCGGCAATTTGCTAATCATCGGGTAAAGTAAATGCTGGGCAATATCGTGGACGAGATACCGCTATAATTACATAAACGAGAAAGAGAGGCGAAGCAGCGCGCACACGGCTTTATCATCTTCTTTTTTCACTTTTGTTCCTTCTTCAAGCTCGGCCGATATTCTTCTCGTTTTTTCCTTCCCTTTTCGCCGGATTCGTCTTCACCCAGCGTGTCGACTGTCTCGATTATCGATCGACCACCTTGACGACGGCTTGGGAATTAATTGGGACGACCTCGTTAGCGGCGGATATCGACGACCATCGAGAAAGAGATCCCGAGGGTTTTCGTTTGCACCCGTAAAAAAATCTTGCTCTTTTATTTGGCCAGGTAGGGAGCCGCGCCAGCGTTCAGAGCAGCTGCTCGAATCGACTTTATTGAAAAAACCATGGCCGGATATTTTTTTCCTTCGTCGTTAAGAACGTTGGAATATTTCTTGTCCGATTACCCGAAAGTGTGACTTTCAGAAGCCGAATCGATTAGATGAATAATCTAGATAAAGAAGGTTCGACAATTATCCTTGAACGCCGCAGACTGGATTAATTCTGACTCATATTTATTTCCAGATTATTACGCTATTATCTTCTTATTATTATTCTATTATTTGAAATTTCGAATTTATCCCCTCTCGGTATTCCTTTCGGTTAGATTTTACAAAGAAATCCTATACTCTTTATGTGCAACAGAATTTACATAAAATTGGCTATCTTTTTATTTCGTTACGTAAAAATGTAGAACAAAATGTTTTACAAATTTTAATACAGCAATGTTTTACGAAGATAATGTCAAAAATGCTCCATCTTTATGATAGAGGTGCGTCTAACGTTCGAGACGATATATTTATGATTCATCGGCATAACGATGCAGCTTTTACCAAACGACAACACTCAAGCGAACCATATTCTGTGAAAAAGAGCCTGAATAATCTTCGCCTGAATAAAATTCAGGGAAATCGATCGAGTCGTGAGGCAAGAAGAACTGAGATATCAAAAGCCCGGTCGGACTGCATCGCCTGTATAATTACGATTCGCTGATTCGTGTTAGCGAATCGTATCCTCGGGTGGCGGGAGCGCGCGCGCGCGCGCTTGCATTGGCAAAAACGTGGCGCGTTGAAACGAAGGAAGAAAGGGAACGGGTGGCCGGGAGAATAGAGTTGTAAAGCGAACGACGAGAGCTGCCAGTTTTTCCGAACGTGTTTCCTCCGTGGACTCGTGCAGCAGCTCGTGTAGATCGCTCCGATGCACGCACACCAACGGATGCACGTTCCTCCGCACGACACGGTAGACGTTGGTGGTTTTATCGCGCTATAAAACAATCGTAGGGTGTCTCGTAATGATCGCGGAAACTTTTATAGACAGGGCGAAAGCCTACGGAGGCGTGTGCGTTTTGTAAATCCAAGTACCCACGGTGATTTTAATGAAACGTCCGCTTTAAACGAATAAACGACAATAAGAAGCGTTCGAAGTAACAGATTTAAATCTCGGAAGCGCAATCAGTAGGAACGTACCGGATACTCGGGACGTTCAAATTAAACTCACCCTTTCGATGATTACGCTGCACCTCCACTCGACGAATCGCAATTTATCACTGTGAAAACCTGGAAGATCGATACCGTGGCTTCCGTCGCTCGCAGCAGCTGAAGAACGCTTTCTAAATCATCTTCGTACTCTGGCCAATAATTTATAAAAGTCTATCAAGTTTTTCCCGATGTCTATCCGCTCTTTGTGGTTGAAACGGCCTCGTGGGAATAAAGTCGGATAAGGAGGGGGAATAGAGTCGTAGAGTTGCCAGTTTTTCCTCGGGTCGTGCTTCTAGCGGCTGATCCTCGTGTGGACACAGCCTATCTTTTCTTCATCTTCCACCGTCCTCTCTCTCTCTCTCTCTCTCTCTCTCTCACTCTCTCTTTCTCTCTTCTTTTCTTTCTGGCATGCTTCTCTCCACGAGACGCGTACGTGTGCGTGTCCACGAAGGGAGGAGACACGCGTGCACACGGCTGACTTGGAAGCGCGAACGCGAGGGGGACACGCGCTAACCTGGAACGTCCCGTGCATACGAGATCGTCGAACGTTTTCACGAACACGTCCTCGCCTTCTGTACACGTAATAACCGCGAGATATCGAGAAAGATCTTGTCATCGCACCTTCCCGAACGCTTGTCCGTGTGTCAGCCGATGAAGATGATTTGTCAATCTCCTGACCCTTCGCGAAAATGACGATGTGATTAAGTGGGATACGCGGCGCTATCTTTGCGTTGTAAAACTAGATTTTTTTATGGATTCAGTAGAGGTGCCGTCTTAAGAAATGTCTGTTTCGTTAGCGGTCTCTGGGCGATGAAAATGGACTATCCAATTTCGTTTAAAGTACGTACACGGTAAATGTGAATGTATGTGTACGGAATGCAAGAATTGATTTACCACATTCAGTGATTACAATATCATTTGTAAACTGCGGATCTCTATGCATTCGTAGGAAATTTGAAAGCGCAGAATTACATAGAATGCACATAATATGAAAAGATGTATGAAATAGCGAAATTGTATGCTGCCTGCAATACCCGACCGTAAAACAATTTTCCACCGAGATTCTGCTGTTTTAATTACAAAACTCCGCGATTTAATAATTTATCTTCCCATCGATGTCGTCAAGATTTTCTTACAATTAGCGTCATGTTCGGGACGAGAACGATTTGTTTATCGAGTGAAGTAGGTACTACGTATCGGTGCCGGCCGTCTGGCTTCAAGAGCGACAATAACGAGACGTTACCCTAATTTTCCTAGTCTGGAAAATATTCTAGTCGAGGACTTCTCGGCCTCCCACGCGGTGGGAAAGTTACGTGAGAGAAATTGTTCTGCCTATTTGGGTCTTTGGCAAACATAGTCGACAACAGTTTCGAAGGGTTGCGCCAAAGTACTCGATCAACATTGCGTAATTCCTTAAGCAAATTAGCTTCTCGCCACTTAGGAACCGCTTCTCGGTTTCACACAAGTTCCGCTGTGAAGCCAGATTTCTACAATAATCCAAGGTGGACACATGTACAATAGTACAGGTTAGAGAATAATATGATTCAAGAATTCCTCGGAATTGCCTTACTGCATCAAAAGTATGTTTATTAGGTTTAAGATGATGAAAGTAATTCAGAGATTCAATTTTCGCTTTTTTTGAAAACCTTACTGTAAACGTGGAATTACAGACCTTTTTGGAAAGTTAAATAATCGATAATTCTCTTATATACGTACACGATTAATTTGGCAATTATCTAACAATATCATTTGTCTTTCCATCAATACTTTATAAGTTTTTTTTTAAGAATTCTTAAGAATTATTAAGAAAATTAAGCTTTCCTTTTTACTTTAAAAGTCTTTTAATATAAGCATAAAACGTCGAAGATCCACTAACGGATTAACAAAACGAGTAACAACTAAGAATCGTCTCATTTCATCCTTGCAGTCTCGCACTACGTATCAAATTCATAAATTAATCTACGTTCGTTAATTACAACCTCTTTTGTCCTCCCAATATTCGCCAATATTTTACAAAGTCGATCAATACAACTTTCTCTACGCAAAATCGCAAAATCTATCGGAACATACATTTACTCGATTATTTTTACTTGAATAGCAATACCGCGTGCTTCGAATTATGTAATTCGTGTATTTCTTTTTAATTGTAGGAAGAAAGCCGAAAGAAAGCCGAAGTAAACCGAAGACGGTCGTCGGAAATAATATTAGAAATTCGTCGTTAAACGACGCAGCGAATAACCTTCGGGATAGGTCGTAGATTTTCGCGACGTTACGTCTCAGTTTGCGATCGGTTATCGTGCGTGACGGGTCGTGTGATTAAATTCGTTCGCGTATATCCTAATCCTTGGTGTTGCTTTCAGGAATCTTTTCGATTCGATTCTATTGTGCACCCTCGTCGACCAGCGCAGAAACGGTGACCATCCAGGCGATGCAATTACGGACACCGTATCAGCATGGTAAGTGAGATTTTTTGATATATTCCACGGTGGAGAACACCACCCTCGTGGTGCCCACTATGGCGGCGTGTTATTGCACGAAGGCGTTGACATTGTATCGTTGCGAAATTCGATGTTTACTATCGCGCGTTTTAACGATTACAAATACGAATTTGTGAGATATGTTTCCGTGGTCTTAGAATTCAATATTTTTTCAGGAAATTCGTTGATAAGGATAGAGGTTTATTTTTAAAGGATGCGATTAGATATTAGTTTGCGCGATAAGTATAATGTGGATCCCTGCGTGTATTTATGACAACTTCAAGAATACAAACAAGAAAAAAAAAGCAAAGTACATTTTGGTGGCTCTGTTTGGCAAAATATGAAATTGCATAAAAACCCGCAGTCTGGTTTCCATATTTTTAGGGATTGCGAATGTCTGACTAACTCTTTCGCGGTGTAATAAAATGAAGATGAGTTCAGAGTGAAAATAATTAGTTTTAAGACTTAGAAAATAATCGCGTATTTCTTTGTCATTAAGATGTCGTGTATTTCTGAATTCTGAATCGACGATAACTTATAGATTTCTCTCTTACAATTTTACAATTTTCAAACGATTCTTCGTTTATAAGATTCATCGTGAATTCACATTTGCTTTATTGTTAAACCTGTTACTCTGTTTCGGAAAAGAATTTATCAATGCCGATTACTTGTAATTGTGGGTTTGTGAAATTTCATTAATAACGTTAGTTAAACTGTGATACAAAAAATACACATTTTTATTTTTCTACAAGATTAATAATAAGAAGATTAACAATAGCGTTAGGTACGATACATTTAAGACGTGAAGTTTATAATACCATACTTGACAGTTTACTATGATTTTTCTTACGCTATGAAAGAGTGAAGTATTTTAAAAATGATTAAATCCCGTAGTTATCGTAAAATATATCAAGCGCGTTTTAACATCGTGTACAATGAAATTCACGGTGCGCATAATAAAACGTTTAATACCACACTGTGTACGAGCAAATAAAAATGATTTTAATGAGCTGATAATATTCCAGAACGAAATCAGTAGCCGAACAGCTACCATCTTGATAGAACAGAACGGTATCGCGTGGGTGGTTCCGGCGCTGCGTTCTCGAGTTATCGCGATTTAATCGAACGCGAATTACACTGGTTATTGAGCGATCTTTAAGAACCTAAGTCTTGGCAGATCTTGTTTGTTATTGCTGTCCTTGGAGGCGGCCTGATAACGTGGTCAATAGTCGATACACCGTCGACGTTGTAATTTCTGTATTGGTTGGATTCCTAGAAATGGAACCACTTTCCAATTCGTCGAATCCTATACGAAAACTCTCAAATAGCTTGTTTATTATACCAAGCCAGTGAATCGAGAGCCGCCAGTTTGACAAAAATAAATTGTATATTCTTTTAGTGTCTATGTTTTCTGTGGTTCGTTTTCGATTTAATTTTATGGAGATACTACAAAAGTTTTATGGGAATCGTAAAGTAGAAAACCGCATATTTCTGTAATTAAGACGAGAAGAAAAATACGAAGAATTTTAATTCTTACTTAATTATTCAGTTATTTATAGTTTCCAGCTTGGAAAATAATAAATTGTGTGCTTTCTAGTCTCTGTGTATTCTGCGGTTCGTTTTCGACGTAATCTTACGGAGATTTTACAAACATTTTGTGGAAACCGTATACTAGGAAACTGGATATTTCTGCAATTAGGACAAGGAGAAAAATATGAAAGGTTTTAGTTATTATTTAATTCTTCAATTATTTTTGTACTTTCAATAATTATTCCAATAGCTATTTCATTATTTCTGTACGATTAAGTATTCGATTATATCATCATACGTATCGCTTATTGTTATTCATTCTCGTTTAAACATTCGTGCAATCTTTTCGTTGTAATTCATTTCAGTGAAAAATCATTTCATTTATTGAAACGAGATAAAGATTCGTTAGAATTAATATAAATTCCTACGAGGAAATTCGTGAAACAATTTGAAACTGTATTTTTCTCTAAAAAAGAAGTATTCGTAAATTATGAAAACTTTTTATTTCGTATCATTAGACCAATTTCCATCTATACTGGTAACAATTTCTCAAAGTCAACGCCCTTCTAAGCCCTCAAAATTCAATGTCAAGTACATGAATCGTTTCGTACACGAAGGCCTCGGAACCAGTCGCTTCTGGAACTCAAATAAACTCGCATACATCGCAATAAACGTTCATCCACATGTTGGTACGTCCGTGGCACACGCAGGTGGGTGCGTGCCAGTGTGTTCTGCGTTCCATTGTCGCCGATGTGTTGAGCATGAAAGAGGCGTGTTGATTCGCGTGCTCGTATCGTCATTCCAACCCAGTGTATCCCAATTCCTTTCAACCAACTCCTCTATCTACATCTAAAAAATGCTGAAAATCCCGAGACCTCGTTCCCTACATCCTTAAACGTGTCCTTAGAATATAGTTATTAAAACACCGTGATCGTTGGAGATCTCCTTTGGACAGATCATCCGTGTAACTCGTATTTCTTGGACAATCAACCCCGTTAAACGTTTTTATCTGGTAGAAAGTTATAAAAGTGTTATAGTAACAGCTCCATCCAGGTAGCATCGATAGTCTCCAAATCGGAAATAAATTCCACGAGTGTTTTCGAATAACAATTAGGTAGAATATTCGGTACGCGTCCAATAATTTTCCTGAGAAGGTAAATACGTGTGTACGTACGTGTATACACATTAGTGTACAGCCAATGAGGTCAAAAGTTTAGGATCATTATGCATCTTATTGAATCTAAGGATTTAAAAGATATGTCAGCTTTAGAATTTTGTTTCGTTAGAAAGAGTTCAGACAAGAATCTGTATGTGAAATTTCCTATTTTTTAATAAATCCGTACCTTACAGGATTCTAAGAAACATGTGAAAGGAAAAATTCTCAATTTTAGAATGATACATAAAATGATCTTTAGTTTAGAATAGAAGGTTTGAAAAATAAGTAGAAGGAAATTGATCGTTTGATATGCGTGTAACACAATCTGATAATGATCAAATTAGGGAATGCAGTATCGTACAGTTAGAGAAACGATTGCAAACTTTTGACCAATATATAGCGTATAGTCTGTAGGCAATTCTTCTTAGAATTTATTTCTTGAAATAAAATCCTCACTCGTTTAAGATATTTCGAATTCTTTGCAAATATTCTTCTCTCGATAATTAATCCGATAAAGTGGAAATTCATGGCCGGTTAGTGACGACTAATACTACTGCGCATCTGGACTCTAACGTATTCTTGTAAATTACTCGTATTGTTCTCTCAGTATGACAAAATAACGCCACAAGCTGTGGTTAGTTAACAAAGCGCTATTGTATCTTCTTACTCTTTAGAAATTCAAAGCCACAGTAATATTACCAAAACAGGAACAAACATCGTTTTCTGCCTTATTCAACTGCTTCAATAACCACGCAAATTAGATGCCAATCCACGGCCAGTTAATAAAACACCGATGTACCTGTCAGCTGTTTACGAATTCACGGTAATGTTAGGCATAGTAATGTTGTCAAAACGAAAGCGTTGACACGCGTGAAAAGGCGGCTGTCTACACCCAATCAATCTCGATGCACGTTGCGATCGCTGCATCGGGCTCAGGCAATCGCATTGTCGTCCCTGAGACCGGGTCTATTCCCCGTTGGCCTACTCGGTATTCAATTTCAACCGGCTGCAATTTGTCCGTCGCGAAATCGTCGTCCGGCGACCGAATGCAACTTGGGTTGCGTTCACCGAAAAAGGTCACGGTTTTTCGCAAACTGTCTCGCCTCGGTCGCCGCGTTTTCCCTCCTACCAATCGATTTCCACAAAAGAAACACGACAGGGCACGCGCTGGCTGATAGAGTATGATACCTGCATTCCATCGGTTGCAACATGTGTGTCATACGAGACGTGCTTTGATTTTCTATCGTTTCGATCGGATCGCCGTGACTTATTTACGGCTCGCGGAGCCCGCGCCCTCGGACAAGCCGTAAAACGGAATTAATGAGCCGAGTTTAAGCTGATTTTCAACAGTCCCCGGCGCTACCAGTGTTTCTCTCGCATCGGCCGGATTCCGGTTTCAGTTCCGTTTTGCCACCATTTGTCTCATATCGAAAATCCTCCCCAAATATGTTTTTGTTTTTTAATCGATGTTTAACGACTCCCTTTTGAAATAAACGAGGCCTTTACGTGCGTTTTTCATGATTTATCTGTATACTTGGTAATTGATGACAGGGTAAAGCAGGATAATTTGGCTGGGTGACACTTCAGCATATGTTGAAATTGAACTTTGAACTTTGTACAGAATAATTATCGTGCGTTATAAAATATCGTTAACCTTTAATGTAATAACGAAAGAAGGGGAACATATCGCGTGCCGTAGGCTCAACGAGGAAAGACATCAGAAACGAAAAAATGACTGAATCCTGTAATAGGATCGAATAAAAATTTCAGATCGAAATTAAGAGAGAATACTGTACGAAAGTTGGATTGAAAAGGTGTTTTTACTTACTCGCTACGATCGAACAGCCCTATAATAGAATCGAACAGAGATTTTAAAATTAAAGCGGAAAGTAGTATCGGAAAAATATCGATCTGAATAATAATAATATACAGCGTTCGAATACGTTCAAATAAAAGGAAAATCTCGTATCGTCGTAATGTAACTCGAAATTCTTGCGATATGTAAAAACATTTCGGAATCGAAATAGAAACAGAGCTAAGACATAATCGAGGCAATTTCTCTCAATTTTACACAATTTGTCGTTAGCCAGCTAGAAGCTGTCCGGTCGAAAGAAACGATATCGATGGTAATTCCTTTCTATTGAGGTAGAGAAACAAACGGCCAGAACTGGTGTGTTCCAATCCGATGTTATTCGCGTTGCTGGGCGCTGGGGGGACGTCGAATTTGTCGCCTCTAAGCTTGGCGATCGCGCGAGCAAGATAAATCGTTGCGAAACGAGCCTGTTGTTAAATAGTTTAGCGTCGTTGTTGGCACAATAACGGATGGCCGCGCATTTCGCAAGAGTGACTCGCCGCTGTCGTAAATTTTGTTTTGAAAAATAATTGCTTGCCGCGGATCCGCGACAGGGTGGCACACCGTCGTAGATCAACTCTTTCGGTCAACTATTCCGATTAAATATTTATGAGAGTGTCTCGTTGTGCTTCTTGAATTCCAGCAAATATTGCATTTCCTCGGCCGACCGAAGTACCCTCTGGTATTCGTTGAATTAACAATAAGTATTACGCCTAAGCAGGCCAACACGCGAGCGATTTTTCAACTCGAATAAAGAAACCGAGTCGTTACAAGTAGACTGTGGGTTTTTATGCATTTCTACGTTCTTATAAGCATAAAGAACGCGAAGGAATGGAATCTAAATAGAAAGTTTCATTTACTAAACATTAGATTAAACGCTGAATACATTTATATATATGTATATCTATATTACATTGTATATATAAATATATATATATATTTGCATATCGTATGCATTGCGTGTATTTTTGCAGCTTCGAAATTTTCATAAATATATAAAAATCCGCAATCTACTTATAATGAAAAGAAAGAGAAACGTTGATGAATTTTGTTATCAACGACTTTACATTTTTCTTCGTGAAAGAATAAAATATACATTAGGTCATCGAGTAAGATTGATTACAGGAGAATAGTTGGCAGCGTATGCACGCTGAACATTATAAGATTTGTGCTCGATATTGGGAGCAACGTTTCACTTTTCTAACTAGAAACGTAGAATACTGCAGCAACCGGATAGCTGATAATAATTTCCAATAACGTGTCCAGGATAATACGAACGCTACTATTCCCGTTTAACTACGAACCACGTATTTTCTACCTATATAACGAGTTTTTATTGTCTCGTTCTTGCTCGCGTTATTCAGGCATAATGGTGGCGCACGATTGCGACACCGCTTTCATGAACGACAAAAGAAATTTATGATCGTACATTTTAAGCGACGCGAGGGGTTCGTTTTGCATACGTCACGGTCACGGTGAGTACACTTTTCCAAACGCTTTCGTTGTTGGAGATGCTATTTCATTTTTTCAATGCCAGTGGTTTCATCCTGAAATATCGTTGGTTCGAGGAGGAAAGATGTAGGAACGTCGTTTTGTCCCGCTAATTCCCATTAATTCGTTAGATTACGCGTCGTACATTACGAGAATCCTATGGTGGACATCGTGACAGTGGAACACACGCGTGTGAAGACGTGGCCCGTGCCGTGGAAGCTACTTCGATAATCTTAAATATCACTAATTCACTAAATCACCGTTTACCGGAGCTAATCTGATGCACGACCAGCGTGGTGGCATCAATTTCATTAACCCTGCACCATCACGAAAAAATCGAGAGTCGTAAATTAAAAAGCAGACCCGAGAAGTGTCCACCAGTAGCGTCCCGACCCTTAAGACTCGAACACGCGTGCTCGAATAATGCCCCGTTCACGCTTTATCAAATTCGATCAGTGGATTTCTAAATTGACTGCAATTCCAACAAATATAATATAACATTGATACGTACAAATTTGTATAACCACGTGGCTCGCTATAACTAAATTGCGTTTGAATTAATTGTAAGAAATCCAACAGAGTAATCTTCAGTGGACATTGTTTTCCAACTGACTGCATTAATCGTGCATCTAAAGACCGTAAGTTACGTACATACCAAACGAATGCTTTGTTTTAACGCAACTTCGTGACTGTTAAGACAAGCAGTATTTCAATATCTTGATTATTTGACATTTTTGAAGTTACGAAAAGGTTGAAGATATAACAATAAAAAAGCAATTTCGGTATCACGCAATTAATTGACAACATACTGAATTTGCAAATTGTTCTTCTATGAATATCTTCTATGGAATATGTGACACGTCGCGTACTTTGTCCGCAGTCTTCAAATGCTTCCGCGGCAAATAAACGGCATCATGAGAGAACGAAGAAGAAAAGATATCTAAAGAGGCGGTCGAGTTTTAGAAATTTTGACGAATATATTTGATAATGTAAAGTACGAAAGAGGCTTAAGGAACGTTCGTATCGGAGTTATACTTATGCGTACACGGTGTGTACCTGGCCGAGGCGGGTGGGGGAGGGTTGGGACCTCACAGGCACGATTAACACGTGTCACGCGTCACACACATACGCGCGTTCATCTATCTTTTCACACTTGCACGCGCGTGCACGCGCACATAAGCGACCGGCCACGTAGGTACGCGCACGCAGCAGTCCATATATCTACCTAACCCGCCACCAGTCACCATGTAGGACAATAAAGGACAGAGGTGGTACGTAACATTTCCATACATTCCTGGGCAGCAACGGGCCGGCCATTTAAGAATTTCTCGCCGTACTGGAACCGAAGTGAGGTCCCGTGCATTTCAATTGGCCGACACGCGCCAATTCTCGCCACGAAAATTCACCGCGAGGAAAGAAAACGCGCCACTATATCGTCGCCGTACATTTCCGCCCCCTGTTTTCCTGGGCCTGCTTTCCGTCCGCTAGACGACCCAGAAAAAGAAATTCCCGGACAAAGTTTCCTAACGTAATCCTGTCAGATCTTGCAAAGTCGCAGCGATCTTTCAACTTTTATTCGTGAAACGCTCGAAAGCACAAGGATATCCGAAGCCTTCGGGCTTTTAATTGTTTCTGTCAATTTTGTGGAAGATCCAGCGTAAAATATTTCAGAGGATTATCAGATACGAGTCTCCAGAATTTCCATAGTCTCTGCACGCTTTTTGGCGTTGAAGATCGGAGATGGAAAATTCGGTGTTTTTGACTTTTGCATGCGAAATATCGACGTGTATTTAACACAAAATTTGTAAAAGACCAAGTCTCCGTACTTTCGCTCCGCCATAATTCTTCTAACCCATCTTCCAGCGTTAGAATTGAAAGATCTAGAGTTGCCGGTTTTAGGATCAAAATATCGACCGTATAATTACGAGAAATTCTTGAAACATTGGAAAGAATTGGAATAAATCGAAAGTCTGCAGACGTTGGATCGTCGCAGCTCACCTTCTGTCATCAAGGATTAAGATCACCGATCGGAAGACAGTATTTTCCATTTTACGTCCGCAGTAACAAACACAGTAATTACAGAAATTAGCATCAACTACCGACAGATGACTTATTGTTAGACACATGATTAATCCATCGTATCGACAGAAAGCGTCGTTTAAGAGCATCGGAAACACGCGAAGCTGTCGTTGCTGGTTTCCAGAAGGAACAGACATTCCTCTCTCGTAAGCGTTCGTTGCACTTGCCCGATTAATCAGCATAATACTAATTACGACAGGCCTGGCAGCTGCGTTCGTTTCAGCGTCAGCTGGAAATCAGCTTTGAATAAGTCGGTCGGGATGAAAACAATCAAGCGGCACGGTTTCGCGCGAAAATATCGACGCCCGTGTTTCCACGAGCTGGCAGCCGGCGATCTATATGCGAGTAGAGTTCCGCGGGCATGCTTCCATTCACGAAGAAATCATGCGCGGCTGCGGAAATGAGCGACGGTCGTCTATATTTAACCTGTCGACTGACGACAGGAAGAAGCCTCAACAACGTGCTCGTCACATCGCCACCGAACCGAACCACACGTTTTAAGGCTCTCCGCCGCCTTTTTCTCTCTTGGAAATTTCTCCGCGTTTGTCATACGAACCGGAGCTTGCATTTTGCCTCGTTACGCGTCCGCCTCGGCGAGTACCGTTTTATTTTCGGACGATACGGTATTTCTGTTCATCAACTTGGGACACAAAACTCGACCAACTTTCTTACCAAACTCTCGCATTCTCTATCGAGCGAGAAATAGGTGGAAATTTTAAATTCACAGGCGTGGAGATTTAACTGTGGGCCGTGACTCTCGAAGGAGGAAAATTTTTTCTGTATTTCAATACAGCTACGTCGTACAACGTATACGTTAAATCAAAGTAAATTGCCATGTTTTACTATAAATTTGTTTTTGTTTACGAAGCTAAGGGAAATTGCGAAGTATGTGTAGCAATCAGCAGGAGATTTTTAGTCGAAGACTCCTAGCATTTATTTATTTTCATGCGGCTACATCGCGTGTATTACTTGCATCAAATAAATATAAATTGCCACGTTTTATCCCTCGAGCGTAGTGGAACTGGATCGTTTATGCGCACGTCTGCTTGTTTTATGACTGTAGGCTTCGAAAAAAATCGAGGGAAACTCTGAGACACTTAATGAAGTCTCTGCCACGTTACGTAATTAGTTCTCGAACCAAATATGTAAAGTGTTATTTAGGAAAAATAAAAATTCGTTGCGAAAGAACTTGCCCAGGATGCCTGTGGAAGATTAGAAAGAGTAGAAAGATTATGCAAGATTCCGAGATACTTATTGAAGCGTCTACTGCGTTGTACAGTTAGTTTCGAGCCGAACGTTGAGAAAATTCACGTTAAAAGAATTCACCCAAATAAATAAATTCTACCAAGCTGCCTAAAAAAACGTAACAGATTAAAAAGATTTTTTCACAGAGCAGAGTCGCAAGTTATTTCCTTCTATTATAAAAGCGGATAGTAAAAAGATCGTGTAACACTGGCGAAGCGTGTGTATAAGGACAAGACATTTAGGAGATTTCTAGCACAAAGTTCATCGCGAACTTGTAATATAGAAAGAAAGAAGAAGAAGAAAAAAAAAAAAAACGAATGCAGACGAGAATGGTCCAGATCGTAGGAGATGAATTGCCAGCATTGTCTTCTTATCTGACCCCGGGTGTACAGCTTGAGCCGGTTTCTTTCGTCGGGAAAAAAAGCGAGGGGCATTAGCGATCGGGTTTTAACGAAGCTTTCACCCGCGAGAATGGACAAAGGAGAAACGATACAATGGGACGATTAGAGATACTTTGTACGCGCTTTCGACACACTCCGTTTCGTTCCAGCGCTAGCTGGCTCGTCCGTACCATTACCGTGGTCGTGTGGCTGCTCGCGACACGTTTTCACGCGACTGCGTGACCGCCAGGAAATACGTATATATACGTCGGGGCCCGCGCATTCAGTCACGCGCAAAACGAGGAAGAAATGTCGACGGAGCCGTAAGCACTTTCGAAAATTTCCCCGTGCCGCCTAATAAAGACGTTCGTTTCTTGGTTCGTTGCTCTGTTTGACTCGTGTCTATCGTGCCAACGTTCCTGTTTAGCATCATTTTCACACTTCTCCGCCAGATGTGTACAGATCCATTTTGCGTTTTTCCTCTCCTCCTCGCTCGAGAATTTACCTCTCTGTTCTCCGAGTTTCGATGATTATGCCTATTAATGCTCTTCTTTCTTTTTTTTTTCTTTTTCTTTCTACGAGGAAGATTATGTGCCTGCTTTCATTTGTAACACGTTACTACGTTTTAAAATTCGGAAAAGGCTTTTTCAACCTCGTGCCGATGGACGTTTGCTTGTACGTTTTACAATCGTCGATTGTATTCTATTTTATAGAGATACATAGCGCGGAGAGCCAATAGAAAAGAATTTTTATTCCAAAGTTGGAATAGAATTCTTCTTTTTCAACGTTTAAAAAAAAAGGTTCAGATAACTATACACGGTGGTGTAAATGTAACAGGAAAAGTGAGAAGCGGGAAATTATATTTACACGCGCCAGAATTCACCCAGCATCCACTCTTCGAGGATTAATTTTTACAGATGGAAAAAGTGAAATAAGATTCGATCGGTCTTGGAAACCGGTACCAAAAGTGCATTCTTAATACAGATATTATTAATATATTAATATAATCAGCTCGAATCGAGTTGTCCTTTCCGGTTGCGAATCGTGAGAAACCAGCCTTGAATCTTTCCCTTTATTAATCCCATTTCCGTGGAATCGCCTGAAAATTGGCATAGAAGAAAAAGGAAACAGATCGACGCGGAGAATTTCACGTGAGAAGAGCCGATGAAGATCCACGATTTCTAAGAATTCTGCATTCGACGGATCTTCTTTTGACGAAGTAAAAGCTCTTATTAACACCTCGCCTCGTATTGTTCCCTCGGCAAACGTAATTTGCTCGGCTTTCAGAACGTGCAACGAGCTAATTAGCCTCCGGTTGCTTATAATCTACGCCGTGGAATTAAAAGAATTCCACGAGCCTCTTTGATCTGGCTATTTGCTGGAGGAATTAGCATCGCTTCAGATGCTTCTGTAATTACGATATAGATCGCGACAGAAATATCAACAATTTAAAACGCGCTAAACCACACAATTTTCCACCGTTAAATTAGCCTCCTGCGAGCCAAACTCATACGATTATCCTTTTTTTCCCACTTTTATCCGAGTACATGATTACTATTATGTTTCTCAGAAGACAAATGACTTATTCATCGCAGTGAGGCGATATAGGCAATTGCAAATATTAAATTCTAAATTAAACGATAAATATGTTTGTAACGTAATGACACTTTTCTATACATTTCCCCCTCTTACATTTATCAAGTTGAACAGTGTAGAGAGAAGCGAGTTGAATTATCGAGTAGCACTATGTTTCTTCACAACTGACGTTTCATCACGTTTCTGTCGTGTTCGTCAAATTTCCGCTTGATATTTCGCCATCGATACAACTCTCGTATCTTCTTAACTTTAAACTGAAACTTCTCCACGTCGTGTAAAGTGCATCGACTATGTAATACAAATTTCTTCCTACTTTCAATAATTCGCATCTCCACGCGTCGAATATGTTTGAATTCGAATTAGAAGCTGCTTGAAATTCCTTTCCCGAATAATTTCGCCACTAATTTATAACGCGACGGAGATTTAATTACCGGAGAGAGATATTATATATATATGTCTATACGAGGAGGAGAGCTGGTTCCAACAGAATTATCTGCGCGTACGCGTCGAAGTTTATAGGGCACGGAGAGAACCAGCCTAATACTCGTATTAGGTGTATTAGGTTCTTGACCGTTCTCCTCGGCTCGAGGTAGCCCCGGGCTGGCGAAACCAGAGCTCCGACAAGCTCTCAACCCCGCGGACCCCCCTTCGCGTCCCTCACAGGGCCCCGTGGCACACGCATTCGCAACACGCGTCCGTATCTCGATTCGATTCGAGGCGCACGCACTTCCAGCGCGCGTTTACACGTCCGAATCGAAGGAATGCACGCGCGTTTTACGCACTTCCTCCACGCGGACACGCGCTTCTACCGCCTCGAAAAAATATGCCTGTGACCCTCTTGACGAGAATTCTGCGAACCTACGACTCTCAGAATTACCCGCCGGATTTAGAGAAATCGTCAGGGAAAAATGTTTGCAGGAATATGCTATTTGAGTAGAGACGTATAAACGAATCGGACTGTTCCACGCACAGCCACGTTTCGCTACATGCAACGATCGATTCGTTTTAACGCGTGCACTACGAAACTAAAATTATTTTACGCGAATGTAGCGTTATCGAGATATTTCGTTATCGTAATAATAGTCGGGTCGTAGCTGGATTTTTTGATAGAAATAGGAATCGGAGCCTTTCAGAAGCCGAAAACTACTGCAAGTAGTTTTTCTTAATTTCATGATTTTATTCTATACGTCGGTATACGATTGATATTCAATTATTAAGAAACGAATGACTGACTTGAGCAAGTTAATTTATTTCAGCAAGACGACGTAAATGACAATAAATTGCAAGATACATTTCAGAAAATGTTTGCAACATCATCGGTTTCTTATACTTTTCAATTTACGGAGTTGTCAGAGTGTAGCTTCCGAACGGTTCTAGCGTAGCTGCAGGTTTCGCTCCTTACGTCAGCTTTTCTAAGGAGTTTTCCTTGAATCTTTAATTTACAATTCGTTCTTCTACGACGATGGCGTTGACACATGGTAGACCGGAGCTCTGTTACACGCTAGTTTATTAACTTTGCACGTTAATTTATCAAATACGACGTGTGTCGCCTATCTATGATATCCTTCGTTCCAATATTTTCAATCGCGATCATTGAAAACGGTTCTACCTCGCTGAACGTCTCCCATGAATTCAACTCACACAGCGAACCCACGATATCGCGTTGAAATTCGATCGAGCGCTTCGAGCCTCCCGTCGTGTCACCGTATCTTCCTCTCATTCCCATTCTTACAATAATCAAAAGCTTCTTGAAAACTTGGAAAACTTGCAAGCCACTCTGAAAAAGGAACGAAAACGTCGAGTCGTCCACGTTGCAAAGCGAGAAGAGCGGATTGAAAAGAATAGCCGGGGGCCTCGAAGTCGATCCGCGAGGATGCATTCCCGCGGACCGAAGAACAACCGGGTGATTCTGGTTCTCAGTGTGTTGGTCTCTCCTTGTTGGCTCGCATGCATGGCCGAGTGATGAAATTATTTCTTCACCGCGTACCTGGCCGTGTCTTATATACATACCGCGGCGATTTTACTGCTCTCGGTCGGCAGGCTGAGACACACGCTCGGGATTAGGGCCTCGAAAGCGTGGAGAAGCGAGAAATGCTGGAAACTGGATATCCAGTTTGTCCAGGGCACAGCAATACCCGTGGAGATATTGCTGTCGAGCCGGGTTTGCTCCACTTTGCATCCGCTGCGAGTGGCACGCTTAGATAAATCGTCGGATAAAACGGCAGATAATACGGAATCGATCGTTTTACCGAGGCCGATACCCGTGGCCCGGTGCGCTCGCTTGAATTATTTTACGAGCAACCACCGATCTATCGTGCCAGATACAGACTTTCCTCTCGGAGATGTTTAGCGATCTCTCGAACGCGGAAGAACCGATGATTTATATTTATACCAACGTTCCTAGTCGTGCTTGATTAGACCGTAGCTTTTCTGCTTCGCTTTAATCAAATTGCTTGTGTACCAACGATAATAACGAAGATCAGACATGAAGAATACAACGAGTCATAATTTCTGACAACACTTTTATACGGAAGAACATTGTACAAGTTTTTCTACGTAGAAATTCGATATATCGTAAGAAGTAATTCCGCGTCTAAGCGATCTTTTCGTTTGATTTTGAGCGGATTATCTGTCTCTCTTGTCCTTGTGGACATTTCAAAGAATGTTAGGCATATTAATTGTGCTGACTGATATTTCGTATCTATCGGATTATCCTCTTCAAACATTCCATTCTGAAGTACTCGTTTTTAGTCATCGAGTGACTTAAAAGTTAGGAAACCGACAGAGATGGTCATCGTATCTTTCCCGTGTGGTCTTCGACGAACGCTGTGATCATTTAGAAGCACGCTTCTTCAATGTGTCGATACGAGAATGTAAACGGTTCTTGACAAGAAATCTGTACATGTAACGTACACGTTATCGCTCGAAAGTATCCAGATAATTGCTATTGCAGGGATGAGATTAAATTGCGTTGGTAGACGGTGTTATAATAGACCATGTTCAATGTCGAAACACAAGAAACAGAACCTAAACGGAGATTCATTTCGTCCGTCAAATATTTTGACGAATACTTTACTTTTCTTTGATTTCGCATATAAACGTCCCATAAACGCACCAACATACACAATCTCTCTATAAGTGTGCAACTTATAAAAAATCTAAAAAAATCTGTTAATCAGAGAGGACCATGGTCGAGCGGTTCGATGACGATCGTTTGACAGTCGGGTGGAAGGAATGCGAAGCCAGCGATCTCCTATTGCTCTTGATAGGAAAGGTGCCGTGGCGATCGGCCAGACACACGACCCGATATCTGCCAAGTATCCGCAGACTCTTGGCCAGTCACGATATCCTCGAAATTCGCGGTAGTCGTCATAAATCTACGGATGTAAGCGGTCCCATCGGGCACGATCCGCCACAGATCTAACAAGTTGCGCGAATAACGGGTCCATTAAGGCCGATACCGAAACTCTGGAGTCGATATTCTCTGTGGCGTTGAGACCGCGACAATGACTTACTCTACTCGTGGCCACGGAACACAAGCAATTAAGATCGAACGAACGTTTGCTCGTCAACGCGTTAATAACTCTCTGCGTGTGCGATTAATGACGCTGAACGGGATCGTGATTCGGCCCCGGGACAAAATCCTTCCAACGCTTCCTTTTTTTCTTTTTTTCTTCTTCATTCGCAGACATCGTATTAGCGGCTCTGTCGATTTGTAGACGAAAGACGTATTCCGAGGCTCCTCATTCTTTACGGATAAAGTAGATTGTATCTGCGTTAGATTGATTGTCTCTGAGTTAGATTAGTACCACTTAATTAAAGGGTAAAGGTTTTTTTTTGCGGTTTCAGATGCTTCGTAGCCGTGAG
Organism: Bombus pyrosoma; assembly: GCF_014825855.1. Taxonomy (NCBI): domain Eukaryota; kingdom Metazoa; phylum Arthropoda; class Insecta; order Hymenoptera; family Apidae; genus Bombus; species Bombus pyrosoma. The sequence continues at coordinate 4,279,928 of NC_057783.1, forward strand.
AAATTAGTAATCGTTAGGATCATAGAGCGATCGTGATCCGGCTCGTTTTCGTGTAGAAATCGACGGTTAACTAACGATATCAAATTTTTCAAGAGGAAGGTTGGAGATAGTTTCATTTAAAAAAAAATTAGCAATCGTTAAGAACGTAGAGCAGTGTGGAACTTGTTTGAGAATAACAGTTGGCGGATAGGCTAATGATCTGAGGCTTTTTAACGAGATTTCAAAAGTTTCACAGTGAACGTGCTTTAAGAAAAATGATTAACTCTTAGGATAATAAAGCGAACAAGTTTGTTTTAACGCGTTCACTGCGTGTAACACGGTACCTATGTACGTACAAACCGACACGTCTTTATCGTTATCTCTAGCTACCTATGATAACTAGTTTGATCGTGTGCTCTACGTGAAAAATCAGGAAATTATGAGAACAGAAAGTCACCACATGTAATTTACATTATGTCAAACATAAATATCTAAATATATAAATTCGTGCCATAATTAGTGTACAAATTTCTATCGTATAAAACGAAATATTGTTTGAAAATTACTCTACACATCTTAGAACGTCTTAAAATAGAACTCCGTTAAGGATCGAAGATTATTCGAAGCGGACGGACGAGAAGAATCGCGACGAACGACAAAATCGCGAAAAGGTCTATCGCGATCGATTTATCGTGACGAGTCGATGGGATCATTTTTGGAAGAACATATTCCAGTTTCGTAGAACCGTAGACGACATGGAGCTCGCGTGGCGGATCTAGATTTCACGTCTGAACAGCTAGATGGACAAACCTGATCCGCAATAACCGCCGGCAGAGACGTAAATTCTGTTCCACGAGGTTTCTAGATTATCGAAATACCAGTACTAGGTGGAATCAGGTTCCGTGCTCCAGATTACCGGGGCGAACAGAGCGAAGCTATCGGTCGCCATGACCATTTCAGGATTATTAATCTTGGTCAGCGTTGCCTCTGTTCGCGCGCCGCGAGATAAAGTCGAGCGCGACCGTGCCGGAAAAATAAATCTACCGGGCCCCGTCGAGAGTTCCGTGCAAGCTTCGAGGTCGACGTGCGTGCTCTCCGTTCGACTTCGATTACCACGAATTTCCCTCCTCGCTTGCACCTATCCTTAGCTAATCCTCTTTCTCTATCCAATCCTATCGAATTATTCTCTATTTACATATATTAAATTCTATCAAACTGGAGATTAGTTCTCTAATTGTTTAAAAATCGAAGAGAAGATGACGGAGAATTATTTCTATTTCCCAGAAACTCTGTCGAATTATTATCTGCTGGATTCACGCTTACGCCAGCCCCATAGCTAGTTCTCATAGACAATCCCCTCTCTCTGTCGCGATTTTTATTTCCCAAATTCCGATTGTTCCAAGCTTGAACATAGGATCGTGGCGAATTATTCGCAGCTTGTCGAATTTCATGCAACTGTTCCCGATTTCCTGACCTAAGGAACATCGAAAGGATGCCGACCAATGTCAGACAGATTGCAAGCTGGTCCGGAATGGGATCGAGCTGGCGTCAAGGTTCGCAAGTTCAAGAACGCCAGAGCAATGTATAGTTTTTAATAGGAACGTTAGCTGAAGGTACAAACCTACACTGTTCTAGAGCGAGCTAATTATTCAAACAACCTATACAAGTGCAAAGTTGGAATATACATGGAAGAAAAAGAGCGAAATGTCGAGGAGAGCGAGGCAAGATTCCAGGATGGTTCCATTTAAAAAGAGAAAAGGGTGTCTAGGGCGAAGGAAGGCGAAAGCGATATGGAAGAAGAAGAAGATTTTCGTGGCCCTTTGTGCGCACGACCAGCCACGTTTTATGCACAAAAGAGGCTGGCCAAAGGGTGGAAGGAGGCTGAGGAGCGGCGGTTCGTTATGCCCGGTTCGCGAGGACAATTAATTATCTCCTGATTCCTTCTAAGAAACCAGTCCAAGTACAGTCGACCAGGCACACCGACGTGCTACGTCGAGCAAACGCACACGCACGCACCCACACGATCGTGTGGCAGCGAGCTGTTTTATAGACACATATGATGGAACACTCTCAGGCCGATCGTGTTTCAAACCACAGAGAGACTTAACTGAGAAACGACACACGTTGCTGCCCGGAGACCGGACCTCTCCGCCTCTCTCGTTCCCTCCAATCTTCTTCTTCTTTTGCGGTCCTGCCCGATTTTCATTGTCTATCACGAAAGAATTTCGCTCGAGCTGGATGGACCAGACCTCGCCTCTTCCTTTTGCACGCAGATAGAATTCCTTCGTCAATGATATTAGGGAGTTTTATACGTTCTTATACAGGTGACTTCGTTCGGTTTTTCTTGTTGGAGAATCGGAGATTGGCGACAGCGAAGGCGAAGTGCGTTCCGTTCTTCCTGGAATTTTACGGATTAAAGGGTAGACGATTGTAACTGATTATCCATACTAATTAGCGACAGTTGCATAAATAAAGTTACTCCGTCTACGATGATAGAGAAATTTCGACGTTCCTGCGTACATAATTCTGTTCGTCTGCGGGAACTTTAATGCGCCTGTGAGTGAGGATACAAAGAACATTTACAAAATGAATTGTGTAATGTATTTCGTGTAAGTAGGTAATTATCGGTTATAATAAAGGTACTTGAGATACGACCCATCGTAGGCGTTTTACTGCAATCCATGTTTTAGCGAACATGCCAAACGTATTTCACATTCGCCGGTATAAACGAAGCATTTAAACGAAAACAAAATGATTTGCGAATACAATAGACGAGACACGATCGAAGAAGACGCACGATGTAAACCACAGGTCGTACGTTCGTGAATCAGACTTTTCTCGATCAACTTCGCAACACATACTCCAACGTAAACTCATCGAACTTCTCTGACTGATAAACATCTCTGCTGAAAAACCAGCTTCTCCATCAAAATTCCATTGTAGAAGCGCGTGGAATGATCCGAGAGAGACCGTCACACTTTCCTCCAAGAGCATCGATCTGTAGCGTTCGGTGGTCGATGCTCGCCATTCGACCGGTTGTGAGCCATTAACCCGTCTAATCGCACCAAGCCCACGGATAAAGACATCCATCATCATTAGAATGGATAATTATCGCGAGCAGTGAACTTTGGTGGCAACCATCAGTGCCACATCCCTTCTCCTCATCCCATTGGTCGTTTCATTAGCGATGGCCAAAGGAAACTAACGGCTCGCATTCCCACCGCTATCTGGATTTCCAAATAAATCCGACGAGTACGCTCACGTGGACACGTGTACGTGTACGTGCCGCGCTGATCGGCCAGCTCCCTTGGACAATCGACGAGGAACTCCGTCGAGTTCTCCTTTTCCACCGCGTTTTTCCCTCCCAACCCGTCCCTCGTCCTCTAGCTTCTCCCATTTCGATTTTCTTTATTATTCCGTGGAGCCGTGCGGGCCGTGTGACACGTTCACGGCATCCGGCCGCGTACGTGACGTCATACGAGCTATATTCCACCGGTGAACCGTGCACTCTGCCCATATGGTCGCCACGATTCTTCGTTCTTCGTTGAGACTGTGACGAGCCTCGTATCGGTTCGCCCATAATCGCTAGATTTAGCAAAGTTTCACGATGCTCGTTAGCGCTCGGTACGTTTCGTAAACTCGTTTCGTTAAAGTGCAATTGCATCTGGGGTTGCCTGTGATAGTATAGCGTCGATCGGTTGGCACTTTGCTCCGTTAAATGGCCATTGCTATCCCCGCCAGTTCTTCAAATTGACTCGTGTAGTGAATGTAGAATTAGGAAGTACAGTACGAGTTTCGTTTATATGGACAAGCTTAATGGTCAGTTTCTGGCATAGAAATTAGAATCATAAAATAGCGGAGCTTCTATTACCTGAACCAAGAGCCGTAGCTTTAGTTACACGAATGTTACTCGTCGATATCCCAGTGGCAGAAATTCCCGACGACGAAGAGAGATAATACCAAGATTTCCTAGAAATATCTCTCTCTGCCTCGATGATCGTCCTGTAAAATCCAAAGTCAAATCGCATTAACAAAATGCTACCGTATCCTTTGTTCCTCCGCCCTGCAACATTATTATGCTGAATAGTAAACAAGCGTTTATAGATACCGTTGTCTTGCCTCCTATTACGACCACTAGGTTTCTCTTTAAAGAAACTTCCAATTGACGTGGAAATATAGAAATGTAGGCATACGTTGAAAAGATGTAGAAATTTAACGAGTTAAATAAGAAGAAGATAAGGATAAGATCGAGAAAGAAGCGATAGAAACATTTTTACGCGCCCTGTGCGTTACTCTCGCGAATCACCGTAAATCTTCGGATTGCGCATGATCGACCCTCGTGAAACCAACCCTGAATCGACGCGGAGTTGAGAATTCCGCGAATGAGCAAGGGCCATTCGGATTTTGCGCGTGGAGGATGCGTTGTCCGCCCCCTGGAACCTGGAAACCGACCATCACCACCACCGCGGCGTTGAGCGAGCCCCAGCAAGGGGTGAAGGCGGTTGAGGAGGGTTGAGATAGGCCAGCCAACCCCCGTGACACCCCCAGAAGTGGGCGTAACCGGTTCCTTTTTCCCCGATGCGACGGAGAACCGAACGTAGACGGCAAAGTAGACGAAGGTTCGTGAACTCCGGCAACTTCTGCCGGCTGTTTTGCCACAGGAAATTAGAATAATTCGATGATACGTAACTGTTGCGGCCAGAGACAACGGGGACGGGCTCATTTGAATATCTGTATAATCGGAACGCCGTTAGGGCGGATCCAGAAAACGGCGGAGCCTGTCGCCGACACCTCTTTAGTCCCCTTCGTTCTCTCGCTTCTCTCTAATCGACCTAAAAAGATTCCTTCCGGCTTCTTCTCTTCCCTCTCCCGTCTATTTCAGACGAAAAACACGCTAGAAGATAGTGTCACCTTGCAACTACAGATCTCAGTCTTCTTTTTTTATCGTCATCGTTCAGCTTCTTTTTGCGCAAACTTCGTTTGATCGACTTAAGCGCAGGATATAGAAACGCGGACGAACACGAGAAGGTACGGACATTTGAAGAATTAACAGGACGCTCTTACGTTATCGTCTACTTGGAACTTTCGATGTGAGACTTTTTCTTTTCGCGATGATTCAAAGAAACGTCCAGTTAATACGAATACGTAAATGTCAACGAATCTAGAAAAATGCAGAACTCTCGCGAATTGCGTAAAAAGAAAGCGACAAAGACATAGAATGACGTAGAGGAAAGGAAGAAAAAAGTGTTAGACTCCTGGATACGAGGTATGTAACCTCGAGGAATCAAGCGAAATTCTGCAAAAAGAAGAAAGAACGAAGACGTTCTCTTTCAAAGAATCTGGAATAAATACGAAACGTGGAAACGTGGACAAATATAGAAGATGCAAAAAATCGACAAACTAAATAAAAAGGAGGCGACAAAGATCAGGTAAAGAAGCGATAGAAATCTGGATGCGAGTTCTCGGCGGATCAAGCGAAATACTGCGAGACGAAGGCCTTTTCGAACGATCCTTTTTCCACGAAGAGCCGGCAATACCGGCGAGGATCCTTCAGAGCACGGCGTATTTCACCACTAGCCGCGAGTTTGGCCGAGCAAGGAATTCATCAGCTAAAGGTTGGCGAACGTGCACCACCATAAAACCAAGTGATTTACGCTCGACACTTTATGGGCCCCGGCCAGACGCCCCGGCTTCGCGAATTTTTCGTCGATTTTCGGCCGATCTTGAACGCGCAAACGAGACGTCCTTTTATTCGTCACGTTTCTCCCTTTTCATTGCCATCAATTTTTTTTCTTAAACTCGATCCACCACCAGCTCGTCGTCGAGATATCGACTTTAGCTTTTGACGCGGACGGTACTCCTTGTATCGTTTCGCCCGAGGCGAGACTCGAGAGAACTATGGAAAAATCTGTTTCATTACACGTTCGTAATGTGTACAGGCTGGATGCTTGATGTATCTCTCCTTTCCTCGTTTTGTTCCTCTTCACGGCCTCCTCTGACTCGGTTTCGAGGGCTTGATTGCGTTCCACCCAAAAGTCTCCTCTCTTCGAGCTACTTTATTCGCCGCCTTTCCTTTTCTAAAATAAAATCAAGCTGATGAACATGGCAAGTCACGTTTCCTGCTTTTTCTGGGAGAACAATTTTTACCTTCAACACGTTGTCAACCGTTTAATTTTCAGATCAAACGCCTACGTGTTTTTGTCAGGATTTTCGATATTTCAAGAAATATCAACGATATTTATTATGGAAACTAATATTGTGCGAGTTAGTGTAGCACGTAAATTAGTGTTATTAATTTCGTACAAAATTTGGACTTACTGTAGATCTTCAATAGTTGTAATAAGTTATAATCTTTTCCAATTGCTTCGTATTAAAATATTTCTTTTCAGTCGCCGGACGATATAAAAGTCAGAAAATCAACAGAAATATACCTGTCATATTCTTCTCGCGTTTCCTTCGTTGGTCAACTTTTTGCGTCACCTTTTTTCATCGTAACATCTTCATCCCCTGCTAGGTGGAATCGAGAAATATCTCACACTTTCCCGTCATTATTGGATGAATTCTTGGCGACAAAAAGTTGCGTTAACCACTCTCCTCTATAGAGAGATCGAGAATCGCACATCTTCGTTTACCAAAAAAGGAGGCAGCGCCCTTTGAGGTTTCGCCTTTAAAAAAGCACGCTTAATATCTTTCTAACTGTCTGTTTTTTCTTTCTTCTTTTCTTTTTTTTTTTTTCAGAACCATATATTCTTCCAGTGTAATCGATAGAAAAAGCAATTTTCGCACGGTGGCCAGTGAACGAACCGCTCGTCATAAATTTTACCATCGCCAGCTACTTATGGCTGTGGCCAACTTTTTTTTTTTTCTCCTCGCCTGTTTTTGCGACCATTATCTCAGCTCGAACGCCGTGAAATCGTAATTCCCCTGTTCGAAAAATTCCCCTTCTCGTGGAAGCCATGGCTTTTTCAAGCTTTTCGGCGCGAGAGAAGGTCAGCTCGAAGAAAATCATCGATCGGAACCTGTCAAAATATTTTCGAGAGTCTCCGTGTCCATTGTGCGGCGATTTTCCGGGGGTTCGACGACGACCAGGGGGGTCCTTGAACAGGATCGGCGTTCCTTGGACTGTGTCCCAGGATCACGTGGAGGGGGACGGTCAGGTATTATAACGGCTCAATTTCACAGATGATCCCTTGGTAAAATCCCCGGAGAATTTTCTTGCCCTTTAAGTCACGTGCCACTGTGTATATCTTTTGCATAGAATAAGCCGGAGGAGGTTCTAGCTTGGAATATCATAATTTTATTTCTTTTGGATTTTTTGAAATTTATTCTATAAAATTGTATGATAAGATATAATCGTTGCATATAATTTGAGATTTTCTGTGTAGCAATTTACTATGCTGCATTTTTTTTTTCTTATTCTTTGTTCGAACGCGTTCTCTTAATTTTTAGACGTTTCTTAATTCTTAATGGGCATCACTGAATCATTCTGCCGTGTTTTAATTCGAATAGGCGTATCTGGTCGAAAGTGATGGATCTGAGAAAAATGACTTGTAGTATTTAACAAGGCATACACGTCACATACGTGCAAAATATAAATCATTACGTCTTTAGTTTCAATATGGTTACGGTTTTCTTGTCTATTATACACATGGATAAATACCACATACTTTTTATTTAACGCGCTGGGGTTGATAAGAATTAAAGATTAGATCATTTAATCCTAGAACTTTTAATTTAATTTAATTCAACCAACTGTAGTCATTATAGTCAACTATGACTCAACGAGAATTAAACGTTTCTTTGGGGAAAGCCACGAAATCATCATCATCGATATTTATATTAAAACTATTTTTTAGAATGTTAAAAGTGCCTTTGTTTTTCGAAGGACAAATTGCTTTTTGTTTAGTTAATTGATTCTATTATCGATCTTTACTACATTTTTATATATTAAACTATCTTATGAAAAATATACCCAACAGAAGTTTGTTCACTGAAGGGTTAACAGAAGAATCTTAAAAGAGATTTTCTACAAAAAGCTTAGAGCGATTCAGCTATTTGTAATGGATAGGTACTTGATGAAAAGAGCACCAGAGTCCCGGTTCACACTTTGAGAAAACAAGTCATTCATCCCACGAACGGATACATTATCCAGTTCCCCAATTTCCCTGGTTCATCCACTTCGCCCCAAAAGTGGCCACCGCTAGACGAAGAAAAAACGAACGACCCACTTCTCGCCCAATTTTCTGCCTCTCAAAAAACGCTCTGAAAGCAAAGAAAAAAAAAAAAAGAAGAAGGAAGAAGAGCACCAAGGGGAACTTTCCATTCATTCCACGGTTAAAATTTATGGTGACGAGGAAAAAGTTGAAGCTATTTGTCCAAAACCTCGGACGTTCGAAATTTCTCACTCATAAATCGTACTCGCCGCTATCGATTATCGATATCGTAGCGAGCATTAATCGCAAGAGTAGCCAGTGCCTGTGGCCAGTGGGTAGCCAAAGGAAATTGTAGGGATCCGTGTGATAAGGAGAGTGTTGGCCAGTAAAAGGTCGATCGCGCGTATCTCGTTAAGCCGCGAAAGAACTGGCTCCTTTTCGGATGCAATCTGTTTCGGGTTGTTTGGGAAGTTTATAGGAAAATTGAGAGAAAATGTTAATTTAGTACAGTAGAGTTTTCCATGCTCAAAAAGCTGTTCGTAGGGAAAATTCTCGGATAATGAGATTTTTCGATAGTAATACTTGGCTGATGTTAATTTTGATTTATTGAAATTTTCAATTGGCTTGAAGATTTGAGGATTATATTTACGGAACAATCAAAGATAAAATGTGCTTATATCCTAGAATTCATTTAACTTATATTGTACAGGACTTATGGAAATACACGATTTTCCATCTAAAGATTAAAAACAATCTCGTTGAAATATCGACAAATTCTACACTCTGCTAAGGTCTTAAAGTATAATTTTTTACCGATAATGATCTTTATCTGTAATAATGTTGCAATCAGGATCGAGCACCGCCGACGTATAAACGTAATTCACGTCGGTCTGATCTAGTTAGAAATCGAATAAACGACCTCGATGAAATTGGAAAAAAAGCTTCATGCAATGAGAGCTTGTTCAATTACCGACAACAATCTTGCAATGGAAATCAAGTGCCATTATAGAGGATTAACATCGATATGATGTTCCGTTTTGTTATCAAATAAACGATCTCGATGGAATTTGAAAAAATGCCAACAATGACAACAATCTTCTAATGAAGCTCGAACACCGTGGCTTTCATTGGATGAATCGGACGACTCATTGCATCGTGTCGTTGCGTCGAATCATTGAATCGTCAGAAAATGGTATTTCGGCTGCTTGCGCAGGGAATATCTGCGAGTGTCTCGGTTGCTTGGAGCGAAGAATGGAACGGTACGCGGGCTGAGAGGGAAGGTAAAGGCACATCGAGGGGGTACATCATCAGTAACGTTAAACAATCTTAATTGACAAAGCGACGCGAGTAGAAAGCGTGATTATCGGAAGAACGAGCAAAAGGCCTGGCGATCGACGAATTCCAGCCTGGAACGGGAATAACGATTACGATGCGAAAACGTGTCGTTGAATGTGAAAGTTCATGACAAACGGAATGCAACTATAAGGCAAGCTTTTAATGCAACGTTACCTGACCGCGACAAAGCCCACTGGGTCTCGTTTCAACTTATTAGCCGGCTGTTTAACACATCGCGCACAATGTGCACGTAAACCGTGAAATATTGGCTGTTTCACGCTTAGCTTCGCGTTTCTTCCTACCGTCTAAAATGAGAAACTCGCCGAGACCCCGTGCAAAACTCTCGAATCATCCGCGTTTCTAATAAATTAGTAATCGAAGATTACGAGAGATAAGTAGATTTTTGTCGACCTTTCACTTTGACCGACGCTTTACGAGTAGAAAGGATATTTCGATATCGAATAGTTAGAAATCGGATACATCCAGCCAAGGACGTGTTATTGTTTTATTTTCGTCCTTTCAGTATGAGAGTGCCTGGATATTTTTAATATTTTCACATTGCGGCGATATATTCTATCCTTTTTTTTTTATTATGAAAACGATGGAAAAATATATATTTGGTACTCTAATGGTGTAATTCTAAATGGAATTGAAACTGTGTAAAATTGATGCTGAATTATACTTGATAATTATTAAATCGGATATGTCTGTGGCGGTTTCAATCGTTCAAAATGATACCATTTCTTCTCAAAACTTGACAAAATCTACGCTATTACGATATATTAAACCAAATATAAGATACCGAAAATTCTTTTCGTGTCTTTGTTTCGAGTATATTTATGCATAATGAGCCTTCGTGTAAAGCATTTGGTTTCCTACTTTGACGAAACAACGTACAAATTTCTTTAACCAAATCCTCTTTATCCAAATATTACGCTCACTTGACTTTCGCACATTATTTCACGCTACTCAATCTCGCTACTCTAATTGTCCAATCGTTAGGCTGGTCGATCTTGAAATGTAGTCGTTCGTCATTCGCAACTTCTGATTTCCATCAAAATTCCGATTGCCGAAATTCGTCGAGAAAACGAGGAAAAGCGTAAAAATATTCCGCCAACGATCTCGAGGAGCGTCGGACGTTGCATTTTAATTTCGTCGTTGTTTCCTCGACTTGCCAATTAAATGCCCCGGTGTCGTTTACTCAGCGACTGGTGCTGGCCATCGAACGTTCCTCGATTCATCCTCCTGCCGTTTCCCCTCGTTCACCTCCCTCCTCTCGTCGTCGTACTCGTGGCTGTGAATGGGCGAGCACGCGATTCCGGGAATTTAAAAACGGGAAGGAATTTCTAGAGAAAGGTAGAGAGAAAAGAAGGCGATGTTGTGAGCGAGAAGGAAGAGAGAAGAAGGGAACCGGAGTAAGACAGAGATACGGTTCTCCGCGCCGATGTAGGCAGAGAGACACGTGGTGGGTGTGAGCTACTGGTATTTTATTGTTCGCTAGTGTGATTTGTGGTGTTGTTGTGTTGTCGTGTAGACGCTTGCTACACAGGGTGTACCGGTTTGCTTAGAAGGCCTCTGACTGACGTATGGGATCGTTTCGTCGGCGAGGCTGTCGCGAGCCTTGGAAATTGACAAGATCGAAGGACTTCCTCTTTTGTATTGGTAGAAATTAATAAAAATTCGTCACTCTAGCCTCCCTTTCAAGGAAAGCAATTTTATCGTTTAACCACGATGAAACTTCGTTTATTGTTATTTGAATTTCAAAGACTTTCCCCCCTTTTAACTAATTAAATCAATATTCGCGAATTTCTTAATTTCATCAGAAACGTAAACGTTGTTCGATTTTTTTAAAAATATCTAGAATAATAATTGTCACATAAAGGATCGATAGATAGTGGAAAGATAAAATCAGCGAACTATTTGTCCCTCGATAGATCCAGATAAATAGAGTTCCGTTGTCCATATGCTGCTAGAAAGAAGTACTATCGATCATTACTGTATCCCGTATATCATCATACCGGTATCCGTACAGACTACCTTTATCTCCCTTCTATGTGATCTTTATTGCGAACTTGTCGCATTTAGACAGTGAAAACCTTGAGGATAGGCGTGATATAGGTCAAGAGATCCTTGACTCGATAGTCGACTAATCTGTGTAGAAGTGTTGCTGCTTTCATTGCCTGTCATTGTCTTCCTTCTTATTAAATTCGATGGAATCAACATGCTTCGGATCTGTCTAGCAGCTGTTCTTGTAAAACGAAACAACGATTAAATAGAATACTCTGTACCTCTTTTGCGAGAGGATAAACGTCCCAGGATTATTAATTATCGAGTTGGTTGGCGAAAGCCGAGTGTAGCACAAGGGGAACATACAGGGTGTTAAAAAAAGAGAGGCTGAAACTTGAAAAGCTTGTAGAGCTCGCCGCGGGAAGTAAAAAATTCTCATCAACATAGGTTCTAAAAGCGAGTTTAACTAATTCTCGGCTGGGCAAGAATAGATAATTGGATGGAGATTATGCCGCGCACTAAAAATAAATCAAAAAAAAAAAAAAAAAAAAGAAAGGAAAAGAAAACTTTTACGCTCAAAGTCAAATTTAAAAGTTCGTTCAGTTAATTCTTGAACTTTTTCGATTGCCTGTGTACCTCTGCCTAGCTAGGAATCTAATTCGCGTACTTTCGTTAGATTCGTCCAACTTTCTCATTTTCATCGTTCTTCAATTTTCTTTCGTTTCGAACTTCGCTTGTACCGCACGATTTAGGGTCACGGTGTATACATAGAATCGTGAGCAGAAGAGGAAACTTTGAAGCAGACTGTAACGATGCTCCCCGCCGAATAAGACTATAAATTCGTCTGTGTAAATCACGTGGGAGGGTAACGACAAGGGCAAAGGAGAGGGGTACTTTTTCTCGAGGGCCAGAGGATCGTACTCGTGGATGTTATTGGTGGCAGGTACACGTGTGTTCCCGAAGGGAAGCACGGACGTGGCCAAAGGGACAGGAAAGTACAAGTGTTTCAAGGAACGCGTAATTTATATTCGAGGCCCGTCGACGCGCACCAGCCAACGGTTTTATGTGCCTTTCGGGAAACAAACGTTACGAGGCAATTAATTTCGAAAATCGCGATTAACCGACCTCTCTTGTTCGATGGATCGTAATAAAACGCGGACACTTTGGCGAACGCGTGCCGTGGCTTTTATCGTTCGCTCTTGCTCGCGGATTTATCGTCTTGCGAAATCGCCAACCCTCCAACTTCTTGCCGTCTGGACGGCGTAAACTTTCAACCTTCAAAAGGATACTACAGCGCAGCTCCATTTATTACAACAAATTTTTGATTAATTGCCGATTTACTCGACTTTTGTTGGTCGAATTTACCCATCCGAGCGAGAAATAACAGCGAGGAAGATCCACGATGTTATGCGAACTACGATCGTTGTATAAAGCGTTTGTCCTGCAAGAAGTTCAAAGTAAGCACGCAGCTCTATCGTACGCAAAAGACGCTAAATGTATATTATCGTTAATTATGATCGCGCTCGATGTTCGAACTATGACGTTGCACGAGGATGGTGGTCGTGGGAATTAGTTTTTAGTACGCGATTGGGCCAAGCTGAATTTTCTCTGCAAGTACTCGCGTGAAAGTGGAGTTGTGCGTGAATGTACGAGCACAGCGTAAGTACGCTCGAGTATCGACTCCGTTGCTCTGGTATCGATTGTTTGCCGAGTCAGGTCGGGGATATCCCGTTTCCACCAGACACATAATACTTGCATACCGACGAGGTTACGCTCATTTCTTCGGGGTACCTTTTGTAGCCCACGCATTCATAGAAAGAACGTTTCCGAGAGTGCCATCCGATAGACTTCCTTCGACATTCTGCGCAATCCTTGACCTATTTTCCAGCGATCGGTACTTTCAGATTCGCACTGACCTCTTAAGCTATCCGTAACGAAGTTTTTTCATTGGATGGCACACTTCATTTTCATAGTATCGAATTTTTCGAGTCACGCGAGTGTACTAGGTGAATGTACGAGATCTAACGTAGCCGGACTTGACCAATGTACATTTAAACGCTATAATTAGACGGAGGATTTTTATAGAAAATTGATCACGTGTCATGACGTATATTTGCCCCGTTTTGCTTCGTTTATGCAATTAACGGAAAAACAGGATGAACTTATGCTACAGTTCGATACATTAAAGAGTAGATACGCAAATAAAAAGAAACTAATCTTTCTACGATCATAAACAAACAATCGCAAGTTTGTTCTCATAAATAAAACTCTCAATTATCAGGTTGATAAAGAGAATTATTAAATCGTTTTCCGCTTGCAAATAGTTACTAGGAACTCTGGAGATTTGGAAGTTTGTTAGATACGCAAAGCAGAAATCTGTTAGTCCCAATCGATTTCTAAATGTATCCTACTCGAACCTGTCATTTTATTTTCATTTAAAGCGATACGACAAGCACGCGGTTATCATTCATCGCGATCTATTTGGCATACTGTATACTGGAACAGAGACGAAAGAATGGAATTTTCTGAACGGGATCTAGAAATTAAATTAATAATCGAGTTCTCCTTCGCCGCGACAGAACGTGGAAGGCCGCGGTGGCTAACGATCGCAAAAAACGGATCTAAATCCGCGATCCAAGAACGCTTCTAACGGTGTCCGTGACTGCGGGGCAAAAATCCTGGATTTCGGTCGCTTTTTCCAACCACGAGCATGGTCGCTCTTAAGTGTTGGTAGTCGCAGAGGCAACAGAGGTTCTAATTAGCGTGGAAGTTCCCCCGTCAAATCTAACACAGCTTTCCTCCATTCCTCTGTTCTCTTTCTCCTAGCTCGAACGAGAAAATAATTATCCCCTCCCCTCGCTATGTGGGGGAATCGGAGCCTAGACAAATATAGCGTCGAATCCTGTTTTCGTGCTGCCTTGTTGACCGTGTACCTCCACTGACAACTCTTTAACGTGACTTTACGTTCGAAATACATGCATCGTTAACGCTATGATGACCATCGATGACGTCATGCGAATGTGTTAACCGTCAGCGTGTTATTGCTGTTAGTGGGTTTTTAAAGTGCTCTTATAGATTTAGGAAATGTTTTACAATCGGCGAAATTTTGTATAATCGTAACAACATTCGTGTTTTGTAAATCGTCGATGGAAATACTTGGCCGCGAATAAAAATAAGATTTCAACTAATCGGTCGTCGTAATTATTATTATTTCGTTCGGTAAGTTACGTTACCGAGTTTATTCGCATACTCGCATGTGTTTGTTGAGGTACGTTCACCAAGTTACGTTGTTCGCTAAGTCGTTATTCATCGATAACGAATATCGTGGACTTACGACGATGATAACGACGTGATAACGTTGTAACGTTAAAACGTTAGACGTATCTCGACAATTTTTGCCAAGAGACGCGACGATCGAGATACGATCGAAAGAAAACGAGAAGAAAAGCCGAACTTGAGAATCCTGTCCGGGGATTCATCCTGCGAACCATTACAACAGGATCGTCAGATTCGACCTACTATGTAAAATATTTTCGCGCCGATCACGCGTTCCTAGATAGCGGATATCCGACGCTAGCCATTTTATATTCCTCTAGTTACGCTTATAAAGACGCGAATTTGCCTAAACATCCGCATTCTCCTTACGTATAACAATCAAACGTCGGTATATTTATCATGTGCTATAAAAAGAAGCATTTAAATGAGTTGAAAGAAGTGAGAAGTGATTTCATTTCCAATCTATTTCCGCGCGTCGTTATTTACACGGCTACGAGTATATTATACACATCGCTGTGCGAGAGATACGAATTCCAATTATCCTAAGTATATTTTATTTGCACGAGCGTAAACACCGTGACAATCAGCTTAATTTCTCGATTAAGAAACGTCGCGGTAGGAAGAAATATAAGACGCATAATGAGGTTGAATATTGGCGGTTCGTGCATACAGTCGGCCGTCCCGTAATACTGAAGCGATATCCGAGGCAGAAAAGCCCGGTCTCTCGTGGATTAAACGTGATTCATGTACTCGACGAATCCGGCCGATCGAGGGAGTTCACGGTTTCTCGAGCGCGCGGAGCGGAACGCGCGCGCGGAGAGGCTTCGAAGAAAAGGAGATCGAAGATAATTGGTAGGAAAGCGATCGGTCGCGAACCACCGACCGTAGACGTGCGTTTTCTGCGTGTGCGAGCATACCGCCGTCGGGTTTGACGTTAGCTTCGGCTTGCTTAACGTAGCTATAATACGTGTAGTACACGTAAGAGGGAGGCGAGAAGAAAGATGGAACGATTTTGCATAGCGGAGCGAGAGAAAGGAGACGGACGTGGCGCTGAAAGACAGCGGCTTGTTACTTAATTCCATGCGCTCGCTTAAATAGAACGACTTAGACTTAAGGCCAGTCTGGAAAAATCGGAGACACGCCGTTTGTGGAGAGGCAGCGAACCCGTGCGTACACGCCAGCGTAAAGGCGCACGCACACAACCAGTTTAACGTTCGCCACGTACGAATACACCGGCGGACAACGGCGTATTTGATCGTGCAATGTCGGGGGTGCCTACTGGTTTTGATATACGAGCACACCAATACACGATCGAACGGTGTTACACGCGTGAGTCATATTGAAAACCAGTCCTAGCGATTGCTCTCTGTGCCGCACACGCGCTCGCGCCAGGCCTCTAAAGCGGCCGAGACTTCTGAATATCTTCCACCCGTGAAGAGAGTAACAAACTCCGGCTGCTCTGGGTCCCTCCACGATCCTTTAACTTTAACTTTCCTTCCGTTGTACAGTTACATTCCAGTATTTATTATTATTCGACTCTGTCCAAGTTTATCGCCAATGATCTCGTTTCCGAGAATTTACGTAGAATCGTTGAAATTGCAAATGAGCGGCAATATCGATTAGAATCGCGATTTTACACTGTTTGCGTTATGAGCAACGTTCCATGTTTTATTATCGACGTCTCTGTAGCATTAGTCCTGCTACGATATTTTCATACTTCGATATATCGTTCGACGTGATTTGGAATTTAAACGATAAGAATGCTTCTATATTTCCTTCGAACTTGGGATATTTTTTTTTTACTGGAAAATGAACGAAAACAAGGTTAATTTCGACTTAATGAGACAAGAATCAGCCTTATTAATTTATTACAAGTACAACTAGAAATTTGCTTGGAAGCTTTCGAGCAACGTAATTCGCCACTCGAGTCTGCACTGTCTCCAGGAATATTGGTTTTCCACGCCAACCTAAGATTGCCAATATCCTCTTCTGGCGTATCTCATACATGGTAGTCGATAGACTACGAGAAACAATCTGGTAGTAAGAGCGGGACTAGGAATATTGTTTACTATGAACGTGATTATCGACTGATAGGATCATGACTGGCCTCGAGAGTACTATTCTCTCGATTTTAACAGGAATGATTCTTTTTCGCGAATAATAGAGGATAACGTGTAGGTAATGGGTTGTTCGTAACGGGTTGCTCTATTGCTTCCCCGGATTGCACGAACGTAAACTATTTTTACTAACCGTGATGGCATCGCGTACACTTTAGCTGCACGCTGGCCGTGGCAGAGAGTTAGATGCCATTGTGGCGGGAGGGAACTCTGCCAGTTGGCGTAGAGCGCATAAAACGGAACAATAATGACAATGTACCAAGACAGGAATGTATTTATTCATTACCACTCGCGGTACACAAATAAACTTCGAAAAGAAGCCCCTGGCCATCTTAGAAACTCTCCGACTATGGTACATACACGTGTTCATTTTGCTCTCTTTGCGTTTTATCTGCTCCCTTTGATCTGCATTCTCTACTCGTTATAATCTACTCTATTCCTTTTGTCGCTTATACCATACCAGCACCCTCCATTCACAGCTTTCATTACTATGCCATTCAATGTACTTACTATCACATACTTCACCGGTGTTTGGTTAAATTCCAATAAACTCATGGTCCACATCGTAATTCTCATGAAATTGATGGCGACTTTATTCTAGGAATACTTTAGAGCCGCTGTATAGCAGAGAAGAATAGATATATATAGCAAGAACAAGAGAAGACGATATATTTCTCTAGCGCTCCCTATTCACTGTCCACGTCAATAAACATTTATTTCAATTTTACGCAACAGTTTCTCTCAAAGTATCAACAGTTCTTCTTCAACTAAATTGCTGACTCGACGAGTTTGCGCTCTCCTCCGAGTAACAAAGAATGATGGGCCTAGATGATTTTAATTTAGACAAAACTTTTAGCTATCTGTTGCAGTCAATTTCCTGGCAATTATATTATTCTGTTATAAGATAATTAATTAAACGTAAAGATACGCAAAGATTCCGAATTCCGTGGAAGATGAAGATATTTCCGAAACGTTGAGAATCTTCTTCTTGAAACGAGCGTAATATCGCTGCCCTTCGTCGATAATTCGTATTATCGATATGCCTGTATTCCTCTATGACACCATATCCATGTATCGTTTGCTCAGGATCTCCTATCTCAGCTTCATCACTTGCATTTTCTCGATTCCCTGTGTCCGCCGTATCAGTTGCACCGAGCTCGCTAAATCTGTTCAACCGCGCCATATATACTTCAGCCAGTATCAAGGAACACCAGCAACGCATTCCATCGAACATACTCACGAATCGTATCCCTTACAAAGTAGTAGATCGAGCGTGGTAGGAAAAATGGAAGAAATCGGTGCACCGTAGTGAGTGAAGAGGCAGGCGGTCCGCTGTAGAAGCGCGTTTCCGTGAACACGAAATCCGCGGAAGCGAAGGGGGCAACCGGTCTGTGGAAATCCGTATCGGAGACGCGAGCGCGTACCGCGGGCAGAAAGGAGCGGGCTGAGAGAAGCGGTCAGGCAGCGTATCCACCCACGACGTGGCATACTGTAACGAGGCTACAGTCCATTAAGTGCGTACGGCTATTATGGCTAATGCATTACGGGGCAATAAAAAACGGGAAGTATAGCACGGCGGGCCGCGTGCGCACGCTCGGCAACCGGACCACATTCCATGTCGGACGAGTATGTACGCGCTGCTCAATGCATTGCCTTCAAGTACAACGCTCGTAGATACGACGACGACGACGACGACACGCGCGCGCACACAACCGATCGAACATCCAGACGCGATCCATCCAGTCTAGTCGGGACGAACGACCTTTTTTTAACCCTGCCGCGCTCTTTCGGTCGTTTTCAACGTAATCGTATGATTCTGGCGTCGAGAGGTCTCCGAAACGCGGGAAAACTGTCATTGGTACGCGTGATTTTCCATTTTAATTTTATGCCGAACGTTCTCCCAAAATAGTAGAAGTTTGTTTCGATCGATGAAACGAGCAAAATTGGAATATAAATATTTAGATATTTTAGGTCTTTTAGGTAATTTCATAGTTTTACGAGTGTAACTATAAAAGTGGAATTTATATTCCGTTTCTAAATATTTGAACGAACTTTTGGATATTTTACGTATTCTTGAATACTATGTACATTCTGTACGCTTTTACGTTTCCAATAAATGCATAAACGTATGCGGTACAGCTATTAGCGTCTGAGGTTGGATATCGATTTGTGTAGATACCGATGAGTTTCTTCGGTATTGGAAGATTTGTTTGGATTCCGACGACGTTCTTTTATAAGTAGAAGAAGGTTCGTTCAAATTCTGACGATTACCTTCGATGTTGAAACATCTGTTTGGACTTTGACGATGTTCTTTGATAGTTGGAAGAGGTTCGGTTCAGATTTTGATTTTCTGCAAGATTTGTTTGAATTCTGATTTTCTTCGGTACTCGGAGGAATATTCTCCTGCTTCAAGTATACACGTATAACTGCCACGTACTAAGCGTAAAAATATTCCGCATACGAATAGCCAACGTGTCGGAATTTTTTCAACAAAAAGCTCGTAAATGTGCATAAGAGAAATTCTCCACGAAAATGGCAGGCGCGAAGGAAAGTTGAATGTTCTTAGTCGGCGCGGCACAAAGTTTAAAAATATCGTAGCTCGGCCCTTCGAGCGGTGAAAATATGAATTTTTTATCTCTCCCTCGCGGACCATATGGCCGGTGCTCATCTCCACGGAGGGGTGGAAAGACAAAAAAGCGGGTCGAAGAGAAAGAGCGGGTCGAAAAAAGCGGAGAAACCGCGCAGCTACGATATTTTTAGAATAGAATTTCCAAGGTGGTTTCCGTGGTTCCGTGCGACAGCCAGGAAAGAGGAAAGGGTTGCTGCATCCTTCTCTTTTTTTTATTTTCTTCCATGGCTCGCCACCCTGTCGTTTCCGCGTCTAAATTCTTCTCACCCTTTTTCCACCGACTAGAACCCTCTATTTTCCTTTTCAGAGTCGAGCATCCTTCAGCTGCCACTGCATGTCGTTCCTTTCTTCTTTCTCCTTCTTTGCCTAATTTCCTCCTAGTCGATTAAGGAAACTTGATCGAGTAGACGTTTTCCGAAACTTTTTCTTGTAGGAACTTTCGTCGCTTCGCGTGCCACCAACGTTCGTCTGCCCTGAACGATAAAGATCGGAGAAGCGATTATCTAGTTAATAGATTAATTGCCTTCGTGGAAAACCATCTGTAGACAACCAACAAAGCGCCAGACCACGTACGCCTGAGGAAGATTCGCGAAATCAAACGTTGGTCGAGGAACGTTCAATACGACGAGCCTCTAAATTGGTTTCTACTTCATCTTCTACAACCAGTTTTAATACTGCAACTAACTAGAACTAGAACTGGATCTTTGACGTTTATCTAGATATGCTACACGCGAATGATTGCAATAAAATGATAAGATAAATATAAACAGGGATAATATAGTCATATTTCTACCTCACTAAGAGCCAATACTAATCTCGTGAAAAAGCATTTTATAGGAAACTTTTATAAAAGTAAAACATCATTAAGAATGATACTTTTGAAAAATTCGTTCCTATTACTTTACGATAAACATAGCAAGAGGGAAGAAAAAATGTCCAAATTTCTATTGATTTCTCGAGATATTTTCAGATACGCGCTAATGTCTTTCTGCCTTTCTTCCTATTCTTTAACGCGAAAAGACATTTTTATCTGACTACCTGGAATCGAAAGTACCGATATTTCTTTTTTTCTCTCGATCCATCCCTCCGGGGAACGGCGGCTGAATCCGGTAGCCCGTTATTTAAAGGTTCTTTTTCGGCTAATGGTTTTCTCACATGAACGTCGAAACGGTACAAACCCCTTCTTTCCGGATATTCGAAACCCTTCGGTAAAGCTAACGAGAAGGTTCTGCGTTAGGAAGGAAAAAAACTGTGACTCGGAATTTTAAAGTCTGTCAACAGGGTACAGACTGTACAGGGTCTGTTACAAAGTAAGCAAGACATACATACAGTGGCTACAAAAGGAATATCGTTAAACGATACGAAATTTAATACATTTCGCGCTGACTGATTAGTACGTAAATGCTATGGTAAATATAATGCTATGCTAATACCTTTTGTAGTCAATGCATCGTATAATAATAGCCACTACGTCTCGTTTTGGACCGTGTATTACGATCACAAATTTTAAAGATCTCTTCAAATTTGTATGCTATATTTATATGAAAAAAAAAAAAATGAGAAAATTTTTCCTATCGATCGACAAAGTATTAAATGACACACTAACGCTCGATCTTCCTTCTTCCGGTACCATTATCAAATAAATGGTCGATCAAATAAATCAAGCGTTTTTTTTTTTTTTAGTTAAACGATGTATATACCCGCACCGATAAAGTAAGCGCATTAACCGACAGGTAAATCTTGATATGAAGAAACACGATATTTTATATGGCGAGGCTAAACGGGTCTTTAAGGAAACGAACAGGGACCGGTATCCTGACCCATTTCCAAAGGGTTACGCAGCAACCCTTTCGCCAGCGGAACCTAACGGGCCGCGACTCCTTTTTCCCACATTCTAGTTTCCACGAAACATCGACTACCTGACCTTTCGAAGGGGTGAAAAACAACCCTGGAATTAAGTGGGAATCCCTCGGAGCGCAGGTGACGCCACCAGCCAAGATGAAACGAAATTAATTTCCTGGTTTCTTCGTTTCATCGTCTGGAATCTGCGCTACCGTTACAGTTACCAAGCGAAATTGTAATTCGTGTTTAGTATACGTCAGCTGCGTTTTGTCTACATTTATTCAGGCTCCTCCGACATGTGTTAGGACGAACCCTTTTTTTTTTTTTCTATTTAAATTGAACGAAAATTATATAAATTTTTTGTTGGAATTTGAAATTATCGTAGGTTCGAGATTGAATATCCTTCGCAATGGAATTAACTCCTTGCTTCATAATACGTTAGTTTCAGTACTCTAAATCGAAGAATAATAAATATAAATCGTATATTTACGAGCTTTGAATATTTGATATTCGTCAAGATATTACAAATTACAGTAATCGACTCTGCTCTATCGTCTTACAATTTCCATTTTGTTTCGACAAACAGAAATCATCTTTCTTGAGCAAAATTTTGACACAAAATCGGGACGAAACTTTACGGGTATCGCTAACAATTGCTTCGTATTTTTCTCAAACTTAATATACCTATCTTTCAACAATAGAGAAACGTAACACAAAGAACTCAGTTGCTCAAATAGCCGTTAAAAAAGAGCCGAACCATCTGATCGTAGTTTTCAAGGAGCATGCTCAGATTCTTTGTTTTCATACACATCGCGACCACGGCTGACGATAAAGTTCAGCGATCGAAGCACGACGTCGAGAAATATCAACGCAAGAGATTGGCGAAGTGCCGTGATCGTGACGAACGAGGATGTCGAACCACCGATGAATCGAAAAGGAAGAACGTTCACATGAGCGCGCGTGGGTACATGAATGAGTCCCATTTTCGCTTATGACTCTTTTCAGCTTTAATTATCTTTAATCCGTGCTATAAACTACCCGCACGATGTAAATAGGCTCGGAAATGTCAATCTAAAAGTCGGAAGGGACCCGTGAATGGTCGGTTGCATACCGAATACGAAAAGAAAAGCCAGCCGGCTCCTGGGAACACTGGCTCCGGATCGTTTTTAATCGTTCGTTCCCGCTTTTGTTTCATCCAGCGCCAGTTAATTCGGCACATTGTTACTCCATTATGTTTACGATTGAACCTCTACAAGAATCAAACCTCGTCCATACGGGGCTCGCGGCGAAAAAAGGGGGAGGTTCCACGTTGGTCGGAGGGTGGCGAAACTCTCGACATTATTGGACAAGAGCTTACCCCTGCTCTCGTAGCTTCCCTTTGAAGGGCGAGCCTGCGCCCTGCCGCTCTTTTGTTTCCACCACTGTAACTATGGAAAACGGGAGAATGCTTCTTTGCATGGAATAACAAACTAACGACTCGCTGTAGGGTCCGCGCTTTTGATCCTCTAGAATTTTATTTCTCCTGTCCCCTCCGTCCCACCAAACTCGCAGATTTATTCAAATTTTTTCGAATTTCATCTTGTAATTATACTTTTAGGCGTTGGAACCTTCGAGATATCAATTTCGATTTTTAACCTTACGCCACACTCATACTTTTCTTTGTACCATCGATTAGCTGTTAAAAATTCGTTGGGAATCTTATTTAAATCATGGAAAGCTGCAATTTTCCGATTTCCATGTTCAGGCGATCAGATACAGAGGAAGATTTCGTCGTTTCACTTGTACAGCGAATCGCCTATTCGTGCTTCACGGAATTTTATTTTCTAATGATTTGTCCAATCGTCCAGACTTTTGAGATTCCAATCGTAGTTGCCAAGTTGCAGCGTCGGATAAGCGAAGAGGTGTCGTTTCGTTTCTCTTGGTGAAATAAATCACCTAGATCATTCTAAGGTGGTCCGCGAAAATGATACGAAATTTGACAATAAACCAGGTTTAATTACTGGAAATATTGAACAACTTGAACATTTAAATGCCATATTGATCACATGTATGGGAAAAAGGGACAAGGAGCGTA
The DNA here is from genome assembly GCF_014825855.1 of Bombus pyrosoma. Taxonomy (NCBI): domain Eukaryota; kingdom Metazoa; phylum Arthropoda; class Insecta; order Hymenoptera; family Apidae; genus Bombus; species Bombus pyrosoma. The sequence continues at coordinate 4,303,340 of NC_057783.1, forward strand.
GGAATAGATAACGGTAGAGAGATTAGGGTACCGATCGATAAGGAGCCACTTCCTAATTTTCTCGAGCGAGAAGAGACTACGCGTTCTTCTAAGTGTTCTCTGTCTCAATTAACAACTAGCCGAGAAGAGAGCAGGATAATCGTCACCCCTGTGAAACGAATCGCCGATAAGCGATGACGATGACACGAGCGCCCCGTCTCAGCGAATAAAATGTGGGAGGGTCTAACGGAGGGTTGTTGAAGAGCATGCGTGACGTCATTGGCCGACACAGCACCCTGGCGATTCTGCGCGGGGTGCAAGTCGACTTCGCCGTATCGCGCGTGGATATTTCCAACCCCTCGGCACGAATTTCGAAAAATATTTGGTTATTTTGTGTCGGAGTGAGAGATCGTTCTTTCGACCCCTTCGTTCTTTGTTTTCTTTATTAAATATTTATTTAGAGAGGCTATCGGGGGCTATCGAGGGCCTGTGCGTTACATGTTGGAATTCTAACTTTTGCTTTCCGAGATCAGATGAGGGAACGATTGCATATTTGTGCTTTTATTGTTTCTTTCTTTTTTTTTTTAACGTTATAATTATACATGGACTAAATCGGAAAACATTTAGCTTGGTTATTCTCATAGAAATTCCAAGAAGGAACTCCGTGTGTATACGGTAGGTTACGATATACAAACACGTAACCGAGTCTGTATTATCTAAACTGAGGCCAGGCGTAGTTAAACGAACGCTCCTATAACGGACATACGCAATCGTTTGTTGGGCATCATGAATAAATTCCATATGCCAAAGAAAGAACAGTCGAACACGATACAGAAACGTCTGGTCAGTTTCAGTTTTCCGAATATCAGCTGCCATTATTCAAACTGATAAAGTGCTATTATTGAAACCGTCGGGTTATTCAAACCACTTTCCCTCCGATCAGTCCGGATATTATTATACGTGGTTCCACCGTGCTTCTACTTTCTCCCTAGACGATCGTAATTTTCCTTATAATTCAGAATCTAACAATAAATCAGTTTACTTTTGCTTCTGTGAATTTCAAAGAACACAAACGTGTTTCTCGTAATATCGAGCCTATTTCTGGGCCCACCCACAAACCCCCTCCACTCGCACGGACTCGAGGGTGAGTCCGCGATAAGAAGAAGCACGTGGACGACGCATCGAAAGCCGCCCCGGGGCGCAGCACGCCGCTCGCCAGCCGGTGGACGAGTGCCACGACAGTAGACGAAGAGCAGAAGAAGTTCGTAGGAGCGGTTTGTGTGCGTGGCGGCGGTGGCACACACGCTTCCTTCTCTTTTCTTCCTTCGTTTAGCCTCGCGGAGTGCGTGTATCCGCGGTTCTCTCTCGGTAGGCTCCGGTTCAGTCAGCGGCGCGGCGAACATCGCAGTCCGTTGGTTCGGGTGCGAGCGAGACAGAAAAGACAGAAAACCGCGTGGGGAGAACGCGAGCTGTCTGGGTTGGGAACCGGGACGCGGAGAGGGTGTCAGAGGCGAGGTGGAACGACGGCGGAGGCGGGGAGAACCCGACGTGTCGTTCCGTCTGACGGGGTGGGGCATCGTTCCAGGACAGCTTTGGTGGGGACAACGAACCGCAGCGTTCGTTCCTAAGCGGCGAAGGAAGGGGCAGAGAAGTGGCACCGCTCCCCTCCACTCTGTCTCTCTCTTACCCTTCGGAGGGGTTCAGTCATCTCGCGCCAGCCGAGCCACGCGCACTCGCCTGTTTTACGTTCTGGGCTCGGTGAAAGATTCTCTCTCTGCTTCGGACGCCTCTACGTTCTCACGCGTTCTCTCTCGACCACGGATCGTCCGACGTCGTTCTAATAACCCCGTGAAAAACGGGGGTTGAACCGTCGGTTTAGCAGCGGGCCGCGCACGGTCTCGCGGGATCCTGCCAACGTTTCCTTTTTTTTTTTCCTTCTCCCTCGGATCGAGTCGGAGTCAGGATCGCCTTGGCCTATCAGCCCGGTCAGTGGACAGCTAGACACACGGAACCAGACCGCCTCCTCCGGACGGAAGCCACGGAACACCCCCACTTCTTCTTCTGGTCAACCTAAGCCTCCCCCACCAACCAGCCGGAGTGGAGTGTTCCGCGGTGTAGAGTGGAAGGCACACCGGGTAGCGAGTTTCACGGGTGGAGAACCCGCGGATACGTCGCGATCAACCCCCCAGAAGAATCGCCGGTAAGGTGGAGGACGTTTTTCCAACGTTTCGAGTTGTTCGAACGCGCTGCTTTCGACGCGAAACGTTTTCCCCCTCGTACGTTTCTGCGTCTTATCGCGATCTCGCTCGTTTCGTCCGGTGGACGCGCGCATACCCCACCCTCTGCGGACCATTGCCACCACCAGTTGGCAAACAAACCCTCTCCCCACCCCCTCGGGCGTGAGTGGAGAGAGCCGAGCTAGGGAAGAGAGGACAGTGGCATCATCGCGCGCCGCCAATTCTCGACTTCTCTTCGTGAATTCGCGCTGGTACCGGGGACTTCCGGTTCCACGGCGTCGTCGAAGGGTCGCCGGAGTCGTCGTTCGTGTTGCGTCGAATTAAGTGATCCGTTTCGTGGATGTCCATCGGATGACAGTGCAACTTGTTGGGGGAAAAAGAGAAAGAAAAAAAAAGAAAACAACAGGGCCAGTGCTTTTTTTCTCTTCGTGGACGGTGTGCAAAAATATACGATCGATGTGACAAGTTTTTCGTGACCAGTGTGACTCGAGGGAATAGATTACCGGAGACAAGCTTGGTGATCGATACCCGGCTCGCAACCTCAGTCGGTTCGAACTGATCGGTGTTAACGCGATGCCAAAGTGATACACTCTGCCACACGAAACTTTAGACAGAGCCACCGTACTATACGAGTGAGTGATGAGACACGGCGACGACACGCGATCGGGTGAAGTTTCCCTCTTCGTGTAGGAAAATCGACGTAAGGAAGTTACGACCAACGACTATCCTCAGACCCATCCACCTTTCATCGAATTCCGGGATCTCATCGCCGGGAGAGCGCTACTATGTTCACCAAACGAGAGACAAGAAGCGGAGGAAACGGAGATACTCGTTGAGAAAGGGAGAAATAGAGAGAGAGAGAGAGAGAAAGGGAAAGAGAAGGGAAGTCGAGGTAAATAGCTGAAGAGTCTTACCCTCTAACTAGACTTTAGAAGAATCGTCGAGAATAATCTCGCGCTTTAGGAAAAAAAAAGCGAAAAGGCGCGGAAATATGGCAAGTATGCCTCCGTCTAGTAGAAATATCGTTAGCGAGCAGAATGTTCCGTTGCAGAGTTTCGGGAAAGCCATTAAAACGTGTCGCGGAGCAGGTTTATTTATAATTTATACGAGCGAGTGAACATTGCCGCGCGCCTGCAGTAACAAAGTATTTGAATTATGTCAGGGAAGTGATGGGTTATTGCAGGGGAGGACTGTAAAGTAGTTGGCAGCCACTTAGCCTCGGATTTTGAGAGGTGCGCGTTTCACAGGCCGGATTTAGCATAGACGCATTGTTCTTTCGTAGCAGAAGGAAAAATTTCGCGGCTGACACCCAACTACGAGAATATTCTTTCGCGCGAGACCGAGTTCATCCGTCTCTCAGGATTATATTCTAAAAACGCACATGTTACATGGCTGTCGAATGGCGTGAATCCTCCCGACCTGCACAGATACACGTAATTGCCAGTAAGAGAATATCGCGTTCGGTTAGAGCGGAAAATTAGCGTTGCTCACGGTCTGGCCGGGTGGAAATAACTGAGAAACGCCGGCTGATTTCACGCGACGATGCTATCTTAGCGGGATTTTAAGAAACCAACCACGGAAAGAAACGCGATATCGGAGCCGGGTGTTGGCCGGGGGTGAATTTTTATGGCGAACCATGCCTGACGATTTCTTCGTCCCGAGAGCCTGTAATCAGTATCACGGCCCTCGATAAGCACTGCCCCTGTTCGTTTTCAGAACTTCCTCCTTCGTGTTCGATAAAGGTGTGCACACCGAGAATTAACCATCCCGTCTTGTATATTTCCTTCGCTTTTTTTTTTCTTCCCCTTTTCTTTTCAACCACTGCTGAGACGTTGAAAATGAGGCTTGTAATTTGCCGTCTCGAGAGAAAGAAAAAAGAACAAAGAGTCTCGGAACAGGTGGTGTTTTCATGTTCCATGCAGTGTCGTTTGGAAATTTTCCCCTTACACTTATCGGATTCGATCTCGTTTACGCTGGCCTCGCGGGTTTATCGTTCGTTTCTGTTCTCGCGTAGCTGCGATCGATTTGGTAGGTGAAACCATATGTATATCTATGGTGAAATGTTTGCTGGAAATGTTAGATGGATTAGCGTGACGTATCTTCTTCGTTTCGATTCACGATGGATGACAAGCGTGTTGGTCGTATGCCGAAATCTCTGGTCTTCATTTCTAGCGCTCTGCGATTATTATGATTTGAATTATTACGATTTTCAATGGCGATCTATGCGATCTAAATGGATTTTCTATTTCAATAGACACTGTACGTATATATAGTTGCTGTACGTTCGCCTTTAGTGTTTCTCGCCTTTCGTGTATTGCACGCTCTTTACGAAGAAAATATTTAAAACAGAAGAGATACAAACGCGAAGTGGAAGAATCGGAGGAGAACGTCAAGCTTGAATTATGATCTTTTTTCCGCTCTTTCGCTCGAAACTCTCCTCTGTAAAGAGACTAAAAACCGGCGTGCGAGTTGAAGGTTTTGCGCGAACCTTCTTCCTTTTTCAGCCTCGAAATACGTGCAATCCACCCCGCGAATTCCTAAAGTAAATCGCAAGAAGCAGCTGCTCGTCCGATCGCTGCGCCAAATTAGGCCCGCGACTCTTCTCGAAGGAATCTTTCTTATTACCCTTTAAACCGACAAAACCCCTCGCGATATAGCCATTTAGGATCGATCTACCGACACGTTCTAAAGTAAACAGGCCGTAGGAAGAAAAGAGAGAAAAAAAAGGGAAAAAAAGAAAAAAGAGACGCGTAAGAAACCGCGAAGGGGAGGGATCGGTGTAAAAAGACAATTGGCAAGAAAGACTCTAGATAAAGGAATGAAGAAATCAACGAGGGAAGAGTGCACACTTGTTGATACACGCGGATGCGAATCTGTTGGAAAGGAGGAAAGGACGAGGAGAGAAAAAGAGGGCGAGGAGGTTGCGGTGGCTTTGGCGAAAGAGGGGAGGAAAGAAAACCTCGAAACAATTGGAGGCGCGGAGGCGGCCGCATTTCATGTTGCCTGGCATCGGCTCCCTTTAAAGAGTCTCTTGCTTTTTGTTAGCTCTTCGAAAATTATGATTGTTTGTCCGCGAGATTTACTGCTGCCGCGGCCCTCTCAGTGCGGTACAACGTAGCCGAGGTGCCCTCCAGGGGCACCCAAAGACTCTTGCCTCCTCCACTTCGAACCGGCGAAGAGGTTGGGGGATGGTTTGCAGAGATTAGAGAATCACGAACGTCGTACTCCACTATGTCGCGCTACCGTCTCCCGTTTCTGCCTCCGCTCCGATCCGCTTCCTTCTTCTTATCCTTTTTTCGCACCGTTGTTTAGTTATCGCCGCCGGTCCCGCGTAATCTGCCCGCGCAAATTAGCGCTGTTTGAATTAGCTGATCTCAGGCCGCGATTAAAAATTTCCATCCAGTGACCGGGATTTAAGTAGGTGCTTTTCCTTTCCTCTTCTTCGTTTCTTCGTTTCCAGTACTTCTTTTCTTTTCTTTTCTTTCTTTTTTCTTTTTGATTCGTTCGAAGGATGCTTTGAAAGTTCGAGGCTTTCGTCGCGGTTATTGACAGGTCGGATGATTTGGAGGTTAAGAAAGTTTCATCGAGGTGAAGCTTCTAGTTCTAGCCATGCTTTTTTTTATTCGCTTTGAAAAGGGATTAGCCTGACGCGACGAATAAAAATGATTTTCGTGTTTGATATTATCGGCGAGTTAAGCGATTTAGAAATTAGAAAAGATTTGCCGAGGAAAGATGGAATAGGATTACTTTTCCTTATTAGACTTAAAAAGTATCTGGTCTCGCGCAACGATTAAAAAATTTCCACCGAATAACCGGGATTTTCCATGCGTTTCTTGCCTCGTTTGGAAAGACAGTTTCTACGTTTTATGCTTGGAATTATCGACGAATCGATGATAGTTCTGTCAAAGAGAAAAACGACAAGAAATGGTAGAAGCAAGTCATTTTCAAGCAACTGCAGTTTATGAATCGCTTAAAAATAATAGAGCAGGTACACACAGAGAGAGAGAGAGAGAGAGAAGACCTTCTAAAAAGAAAAAAAGAAAGTGATCTTCAACACAGAAGAAGGATCATCTATTAGCGCGTTTATTAACCTATTTTACATGACAACGTGTAAACCGATTTTACACGACGACGCACGTTTCATTCGGACGTCGGTAAAAATAATCTAATGAATCTGTAATCGTTCGCGGAATATGTGATGAAATATTTATTGAAATCGATGACTGCGGTAAAGAGGAGTCGACGTGGAGAGGATGGGAGAACATCCCATTCGTGTTGTACGCGTATCACGAGCGAGGAAATGGGGAAACTGTAAAACTTGTTTCCAAGCTTTTTTTCTGGTCTCGATGGTGGATTCAAGGCTCGACGATCACGTTCGATCGTAAAACATCGACTTGCGAGCTCGATACTCACGGTATTTCCGTTGATTTATTCGGCATCTTATTGTGCCTCCGAACTAAACCCGGCCTGACCATCCCAAAATGTGACTTTCTCTCTTTCTCGCCCTCTCTCCTTTCGTTCATCTTGCTCGCGGACCTGGCGATCGCTCTATAAATTTCACGAGTCTTTCGAACCCTATATTTTCTCGTTATCCTCGCGTTTTGCACGACACGTTTTATTAAAGTACGATAATTTTACGAGGCGCAGCCTCCATCCCCCGTCATTCGTTCTTTCTGCTCCTACCCGCCATCCCTCGTCTCTCTCTCTCTCTCTCTCTCTCTCTCTCCATATTCGGCACTATCCGCCACCCAGGCGAACGCCCTTTTTCCCTCTGTTTCACGGTTTTGTCCGGTCACGAATTGTTGTTCGCGTGTGCCCTCGCGGAAAGAAGAAAAGATAAGAAGAATCGGCCGATAGATCGGGTTTCGCGTGGAAATGAATTCTTCTTGGTCTAACGCGTTCCGAATCGCTCGAATTCTCGACAGTTCTGGCCCCTTTAGATCCTCAAAGAAACGGGCTACGTGTGCCGGATTGCGTGTTTGGTAAATTGGACCGGCCGAAACTTCTTGCCTGTAATCTATAAAATCGAATTAAGCGGCCTGGTTTTCGCACGGGCATGTTACAATATAATCTTCTTGCTCCCGAATCCCTTTCGCCGTACGTGTCAGTGGAAACCGTTGTTCTCTAGCTTCTTTCATTCCTGTGACTTGTTCGTTTATTTATTTACGACGAATCAGCTATCATTTAACGAGACTATAGACTACGACATCTGTTGAACGGAATTAGCGTGATCGTCAGAAATATAAACTCGTAGAAGCGTGATGAACCGGTAACGATGAAAATATCGAGAGATGGTGAGATACAGAAAGTTAAAGCAACGGCCCTCGGGTGTTTGATCGGAAGTTTCCGAACAATTATTCAATTACCATCGATCGACAAAGCGTAGGGGGAACGAAGGGAAGATCAGAAGGCATCGGAGAGAGCGTTCTCGAGGCGGGTCGTTCGTATACGTCCGACTGTACCTTCCTCGGGAAGGCAGCTCGGCAGTAAAAGGCCTAAAGTTTTTAATACTTTCAGTTGTTTTTATGGCGGCTGGCATTTGCTCTTTTTTATTGTTCGTCTCCTCTTTCCTTCTCCCTCACGGCAACACGCACACGACCCTTCAACCACGATCAACGGAGAAAGAGAGACAGACAGACAGACAGACAGACAGAGAAACAGTAAAGAAAAGAATGGAAGAGAAAACGAACGCGAACAAGAAAGAAAGAAAGAAAGAAAGAAAGGAGGCGATGGAACGCGCGTACACGCGGTGCAAGAGAGAAAGAGGGGGCATCCAAACGAGAGAAAGACCTCAGTCAGCCTTCTCTGATGTACGACTCGGCGGTCCGCGTGAAAAAAATCCCATAAACCAGTAAAAAAGCACGGGGTCTGTGGGCCAGAAGGGACGGGAGGGACGAAACAGTCGGGACAAGGGAAGAAGAAGAAGAAGAAGGAGAAGAAGAAGAAGAAGAAGAAGAAGACGAGGAGATGGAGGGCCCAGTATCGCTAAAGGAATTCCTCTTATGACGAACCACGCGTGATTTTCTCTCATTCCCCCCTCCCTTCGAACCTTGCAGTCCGAATGTGCACTTCTTCACCTCCCTTTACAACCATTCTCCCATTTCTTCTTCTTCTTCTGTTTCTTCTTCTTCTTCTTCTTCTTCCTCTCTTCCCATTGCCTTTCTGTTGTCTTTGTCGTTACGCGTGTGCTTCACTCTGCTCGGCCGTATTCTTCTTCTCTTACCCTCGGGCCGTGCTTCGACGCGGCCGTGAAACCGCGGCGATCTCGATGCACGAATTAAAAAGCGAAGACAGAAGAATTTCGAATGACTAATGACGGCCACATGTGCCGGCGTCGCGTCTATTCTTCTTCGTGCATCCTCGCCGCGATGCTGAACACGAGGATCTCGTGTTGCTTTGTCGCACCGAGAGAGAACACACTCTATCGATTTCGTATTCGTCGTTTTCCACGCCGCCACCGCTGGATACTCTATTAGGTGACTTAGGCCGAGGCACAGATCCATCGAGAGCGAGCCGTGTGTGCCGAGAAGAGGATTTACGAGCGTGGCGTACGTCTTTGATGCAAATCTTGCTTGACGTTGTCGACGTCTCGTCCATGAATATTCCCGTTTCTGTTTCGCAACGGATCTGAAAAATCCGACGTTAACGCTTCAACTACGAACGAATAAGCTATAAAATATGTATGAAAGAAACTAAGGTGCAACGGTGTAGGAGAAAGCTGCTACTTTAGGAAAAACCGATCGAACCATCGAAAATGCGTCGCTGCAAAATGCATGAAATTTCCCTGAAAAATTACGAATTATTCAGTTCGATTGATCTGCCGTTTCTAACATTAAGCGGAACTCTGTTTATGCCTGTTGATGTTACGCGCGTTTTGGGAAGTTTTGGCAGCTACCTCGTTAGGAACCGAGCAATTTGGACATCGTAGAATCGTAGAATCCGAGTGGAAAGAATGTTAACGAAACGAGTATTAAGGAAATCCTTGGAATACTTTTATATAATCAGAGTGGCGGGAAACAATAAAATTGCAAATGACACGTTGAATTAATGCGACGTTGGTTCTTAATGAGTCAATTTGTGAATTGCAATTTTATAAATTAAGATTGAGATAAACGGAGTATTTGTGATTTTTGATAAATAGATGACGCTTGCTCGTGGGCGTTTAAAACGATTAATTCAACGAGCGAAAGGATTTCCTTTTCGATTCGTGTTTCGTTTGTTCCACGTTGCGTTCGATGATTGTTACAACGCGTATATGTAAATTTACGCGAGTAAAACACACGCGTGTAATATTGGAAAGAGAACGAGAGGTAGGACGAAGAGGAGAAGAGGAAAAAAAAGCGAGTCGAAAGCAGAGAATACGGATTGTAGTTTTCTGTCAGACTGTAATGGAATATCGCCGCGCTCTCTATGAATAGTTATGGCTCCTTACGCATAAATTAGACCGTAGGAATTAATAGCTAATTCAACAGCTTTTCAATTATCGTCGAAGCGAGAATTCAGTAATACCTGCCTTATAAATAGAGATAAGAAACGTTGTTGCTCCCGCGAATGCAAATTTTACGGAAATAACGACTAATTTTATCGAGGATGTAAGTCTCATTACTCATTAGCTTTTCTCTTTTCCCCTTCTTCCTCATCTACTAATCGTCTAATAATGTTTTCAACATAAATCGTATGGGAATCCAATTTTCCCAATTCCACTCTGCTTTATAATTTTTTCAATATCGTTTTGATTGTCTAAATTTGTCTAATTTAGTAAGTAGGTAGTCGGTAATTCTTTACAGTACTTAAATTCTCATTTCAGAAGTTGATACGTTACGTTGTGAATTTTTTAATAAATTTTCTGATTATCGGCACTTGAGTTTCTTAATTCGTTGCATTAATTTTCCGTTTAGTTACTGCCGTTTTACTTATATCATAATCAATCTTCCGTAATTTGAAATATCAAATTCACTATCACGGACATAATTCAACCTCGTTTTCTTCCATGTTCCCTTCTAACTCGATAGTAAGGCGTTCACAGCAAACCCTCTTATTTTCGCTTACAGATTATGTTGCTTCAGTTTCTCTAAAAAGAACGAAGAACATTCCGTATAGAATATTCAGAACGCCAACCTTTAAACTCAAAAGAAAATAAGTAAAAAAAGTCGTTATCCATGCGTCGTTTTTCTTAAACGAACGTGTGCAACCTGCTTTCGATTATGGTATATGTTCCTGCAATTTGCTCAAAATAATGAAAACACTCCGTGCAAATTACCGAAAACTCTAATTTTCGAAGACACTACGAAAAAAGAAATCATTCCCCGCAGAATTGTTGTTTCCCTTTTTCTATTTTTTTCTTTTCTTTTTACGGAAGAAAGTCCATTCCGACTTTAAATCGTACATCGTGCTCTGGTAGATTAAAAATTAAAACAACCCACGCAAATGACTGAAAACGTCAATCTGCAAAGAGAAAAATAAAAACAGTCGTTCTTCATACGTTGTTTTCTTAAAAAGACCGTCCACGGCCGATGTTGTAGCGTATCGTGGCGATCTTCGAACGGAGTTGGAAAAGGAGAAACGAGACAGAAGGAGGCCGAGATCGGAGCACCATCCGTAATTTCAGATAGAGTCGGTGCCGGGTGTTATTAAACCCGATAGGCCAGCGAATGTTTCTCCCTCGCGGGTGTTCCCCGACTTCAATTTAAATCGGTGACTTTGCTCTTCTGCCTCCCTCCGCCGTGGCCGGTTTCCTCTCCTTTTCCAGCAGACGTGCGTGGCTCGCGCATATTTCTGTCCTTCGAGGCAAGAATCCCTTCGGGATCCTTTCGGCCAACGAACGAAATGGAAAGCAGCGAAACAAGATCTACAGCCTATGCGATTCTTCTCTGGTTATTAAGCAACGATAATTATCAAATTGAATCGTCGATCCATTTGGTCAAGCCTCTTTCGTTCTTCTTTTTCCAGGCCAATGTGTTTCTTCCTTTTCTGGTAGCTCGTTCGACGAACCAATATCCGACCCGTCTGTACTTTGAATCGGGCAATGTATCTCAGAGATGAAGGTGTCGCGAGGAATTTACTAGAAAGTAAAAAGGTTTGTCGTGTGTCGTTGTGGCAACATTGAAGTCAAATTACGCGTGGTGTAATGATACACGGGGAATAAAAAATTGTCAGCAATTTGGATCTCGTATGTCAGTGAGATTGGAATGTCGGTTTATCACCGCTCGATACGAAACGCAGAATTCTGCATGCAACTCTGTCAAACGTGTATCAATAACGCCATTGCGAGCCCGTGGTACTACTTACGGTTTAATTAAGATCGCTCGAGATAAATCTAGACTGGGTCAGTTACACGTGAATTAATGATTTCCATCGATCACGTGCCACTAACCGATTAATAACGGAACGTTGGTAATCGGCCAGCTATCGGTTTAAATATTCCTAATTCGCGTTATAGCCAATAGGTTGGATTTTTACATACGTCGAACCAATAAACCGATATTTTTCATAGATCGAACCACTGGACTAAATTTTTCCTGTAGATCGAACCAGTAGACTGAATTTTTCCAGAGATCGAACCATTCGGTTCAAATGAGTCGAGATGGACCAACAGCCTCGTTCTTTGCCGAGGAACGTCGAATGTGTGTCTTTTTTTTCATAACATACGATACTGTACAATATTTTGTCAAATAAAGTAACAGCTACATTATGTACAAAATCTTTATCAAAACCTAGAACGATTTCTATCGCAATTTACATAAACGCTCCACAATCCTAAAATCGTACAATTAAACGAAAGAGTATTCGCATTGCTTATAAAATTCGTATAGAAACTCGGAAGAATTTGTCTTATAATTCAAGTAAAAGTTTCGCAATGTGCATGAATTCGTTAAAATAACGATTTTAGCGGCTCAAGATTGATATTTCCATTGTAAAACATGCTACTAAAAAAAAAAAAAAATCGATTATCTCGTAGCTTCTATGTACGTATCATGCTTGAATTATAATAAAATTTATTCCACGAGATTTTCAGGTTTGTTCAAAATTTCGAAAAACTTTAAAAACTTTCCCGGTAAAATCATGACGCAATATACAATCCCATTACGAGTTCAACTTCGTACGACATGTATGATACACACTCGTAAACTGTTTCCATAAATGTTTCGCCACTTTTGCAAGCAACTGTACTTTCAACCATTTCTGTATAATTCGTTTCTTTCCGCGATTCGTAACAGAAATCATGTCGGACGATGTCTAATTACGCGAAGAGGAGGAGCGTGTCGCGTCGTATCCGAGATCGTTTGTCACGATGATCCCTCCGACAAGTCAATGCCGCGTTCTGGAGTCAAAGAAATCATTCATCACCTCGTGGCATGGCGACTCGAGGCGGTTTGCTGCTCGCGTGCTTCTCCCTGTCAGTCGATCCTCGAACGACGACAGGATGCTCGGCTCCCTCGAAATCCACCACTCGACTCGAGACCTTCCGGTGAACACCCGGAATACCACCTCTGTAGGGGAGAGAGATGATAGGACAGACTCGAAGAAGTCGAGCCCTCGTGCGGTCGGCTCTTCGCACGATTTTACACCGCGCAATTAAGCCGGCTGATAAGAGCCGATAACGGCCTCGGTTCTCATTCCCTACGTTCAGACTCGAGCGTTCCCGGGTCTCTGGGTTTCCAACGCTAATTCTGGTCGGGGGAAGTTGCTCGAAGTCGATAGATAACGGGGACGATTTAGGCAGTTTTTGTCGCGGCATTCCTGAAACAGATGTTAATGGTCAGCCACGGTGTTCGGTTACGAATTAATCTGCCATTGGGAAATTAAGAAAGGTTTTTTATTATAGTCGGAACGGTTTCAAGGTTTAAGAGGCTGAGTTAATAGATTTGTTTGTATCGCCGGATTCGTGGAATAGATGCCAATGGTCAGCCCAGTGTGTTTCGTTACGACTTAACAGGGCATTGGGAAATTGGAAAAGATTTTATTAGGATCATAGACGATGATAGATTATTGTATCATATTAGGTGATAGATATCGAGGACATTTCAGGCGGCTTGTGTCGCGGGATTCTCGAAACAGACGTCAATAGTCAGTCGTTGTATTTGCATATGAATTAATCTGGCAGTGGGAAATTAGAAACGGCTTTATTGTAATCGAAGTGTTTTAGGTTTAGGAGCTGAGTTAGTAGACTTCATTTATTGGTAACATGACGTTGGAATAGTGAGCGCGATGGATGAAATAAAATACATAATGCAAATTACTGCAGCGTTTGATAAATGTCTTTAGTCATCTTAGATACAACTTGGTGCGAAGAAAGCGAAAAACGGAGTTAAAGTGGCGTAGATGAATATACTCGATGTGTGTCCTTGCTTCTGTGTAAAATGGAAAAAAAGCAGGTCGAGATTTGCCAACACTTTCTGCATATTAGCGTTCCTTTGCGACTATACATTGATATATTGTAACAGAAGCTGATCTTTATATTCTATTTTCTCGCTGTTGGAACATGCTAATGTCGCAGGCTTGTTACGACATGTGCGATTACTATTAAAAGTTCCAAACTTGTTTATACACTTGGACATAACCGCAGCATTTCGGCTGTATACATAAGCATAAAGCCCCATCACACTCATCAGCCAAACCTAATGAATTCAATTACATCAACGTAAATTAAAATATCTATCACAGTACGTTTTAACATTTTTCTCTTTACAATTTCGTATTTTCTCTGTCAGATATTCTGGCCGCGCCTATCTATGTATCGACGAAACACACGTAAAATCACACATTGGACGACGCCATAAGTCCAATTACGTTCATGGAGATGCACCATCCACGATTAGTTCCTGCTATACCAGCGAATTAAGAATCAAGAGATGAGAAACCACGAGTTTCTCTTGCACCTCTCCAAAGAAAAAAGGAGTCTCCGTAAGACAAAGAAATTTTCTTTCCGAACGATAATCGAGAGAAATGTAGGAGGCGACAGAAAACAGTCTTACTACACTGACGAAGTGAGAGATCGAAAACCGTAAGCCGAATCTGGTTTCAATCTGTTCGAGAAAGCTGCGGGAAAGGTTTAAGAATTTTCTTCCTGGACAGCGGCGGAGAAAAATGGAGGAAGTGACAACGAAACAGGAAACGAGCACAGAAGAGGACAGCACCGGGGCCGATGACGGTGTGCGACCGGTTCTCCGGATCGCGTTTTCATCGGCGAGCTCGTGTCGCACGGGTTCGACCGTTATTCAGGAATTAATTCATAATTAGAGCGGCCCACCTATGGGCAGCCTAACCCACATTCCAGTCGCCAGCTGTCCCCGCCAGCACAGCCTCGTTTCCAGCTTTTCTTTTCCTTTCTTCTCTTTTTCCCTCCTTGACTTCTTCCTCCCTCTCCCCCTCCCACCCTAGCGCATTTCTGCCTTGCCACGTCTCCTCTCGTGTCTGCCTCACCTACACAACTTATTTTGCATGGCTTCAGTCGCGTTACCTGCGAACGCACACCGCGTTCCAGCGTTGCTCTCCTCCGGAGAACTGGTCCCAAGTGGATCAGCTGATTGCCGCTGTTCTCCGCCATCCGACGTCGGCTTTTCTCCGCAACGGGGACCTCGACCAGGTCCTTGCATTGTTCCTAAGCGGATTTTCTTCCACATCTCGAGACTTTATACGTCGACTCTGGTTTATTTTCTTCTACTTCTTAGGTTAGCTTCGCGGTGTTGTTACTTTCTTCTTTTTTTTTTTTTTTTTTTGTAATTGGTCGATTCTTATGGACGAGTATTAACGTTACAAATATTAGGATTTCTTCTTGGTGTTTTCTTAGGTTTGCAAGGGAACAGCGACGTGATGTTGTTACGATCTTATCAGATCGTCAGTATGTGGTTTGACAGGTTACATGAAACTTCGTCATCTTCGTGTTGTCTCTTGAAGTAGATACAGTCTCTTGCCAGATATAGTAGATACCTAGAAATACGTATTGTTCCTTTTTGTCGATATATCGAGTACTTCTTCGGGTGTAGCAAATTTTTCACGGAACAATTTTAGATCGAGCTTCCTTTCAGAGCATCCTACATTCTCCGGCTACTTCTTCGATAGCGTTCGACCGGCACAATCACACAGAATCGATAACGATCTAATGTAGAAGATTGGAAAAGAAGCTGTTTCTCTGTTAGAACACCAAAAACTCTGTATGGTTGTGACGAACTGTTTGTACGAATCCAAAAGCTAGAATCGACGTTAGATTTGACTATCGGTGAAAGAAATAATCTCCGATCGATGATCGTTCAGTCTCTAAATGTCCATAGAATTGACAAAAATTCTATGTAGAAAATCAGAGAACGAATTCCTTGACACATCAAAATTTCTACATGGCTGTAATGAATTGTCTATGCGAATTCAAAAGTCGAAGATAACGATAGATTTATTTCCCTATCGTAAGATAATAATTTTAGTTAATAATCGCTGATTGTCTAGCAGTCTATAGAATCGACAAAATTCTTACGCGAAATATTAGGAAAGAATCCCTTATTACTTTCTTCGTTAAGACACCAAAAAGATGCTTCTATCGTCCTAATGAACGAGAGGGACGTTTCGCAAGGAACGCGTGGGAGGTTGGAGGTCTCGGAGGAGGATTAGAAAGTCGATTTCGCG
Organism: Bombus pyrosoma; assembly: GCF_014825855.1. Taxonomy (NCBI): domain Eukaryota; kingdom Metazoa; phylum Arthropoda; class Insecta; order Hymenoptera; family Apidae; genus Bombus; species Bombus pyrosoma. The sequence continues at coordinate 4,319,173 of NC_057783.1, forward strand.
GATCCAAATTCGTGGCGCTCGATCGAAGCCGAGACAAGAATTCGTATAGGGGGTCTTTGCACCCGGAGGATTCCAGCGGCGTCATTTATGGAACGGACAAGACACGCCATTAGATTTATGATTATGCAGCACGAGGCATATATTTATGAAAGTCACCAACACACGCTTCTGGCCAGATGTGACGTTAATCGGATTGCTCGGAAGAGACCGCCGCAGGACCCACTCGACTTCGATATTTGGTTCACCTGGTTTCACCAGCTTGACACTTTACCTTATGTATACTTAGCACACTCGATTAAAACTCTTATCTCGTACTATAATCTCTGACATTTTTCTACCGAAAAGAGAAAAGAGGAAACGAGTATAGCGATCGACGGTTAGGTAATAACACGGTAAAGTTACTTGGACATTTTTTAATATATCTCTGCTGTTCAGCGTAGAAAATTCACCTTTCGATGTACGATTATTTGTACTATCTTGTTGCAATTAACGAGCTTGTAGAAGCAGAACAATTCGCTTTCGACAAGTTGGTCGTTAATCGCGCAGAACTTCGCGCTTCTGTTTATGGAAAGACGGAGGTAACGTAAGGTATCTATCCATGAAATTTTAATATCCGGTAAAATTTCCAAAACCGGTACGATGTAATCTTTCACACAATGACAATACAGTTAACGTGTATCAACTTCATTCTAGAATCATAACGCGCGTTTATACTAAATCTCAAGCCTGTCAACACTCCCGTGAGTTACGACACCATCGGAAAGTAGGATTACAAGTGACAAGATCGAGAGAATTCAGAAAAATTGAGTTGGTTTCTCACTCGCCATTCCGCGGCATAAAAACGAAATCTGCCCGAGGCCCTCGTGCGATAATCAGGAAATCCAACGCGTGTAATCGAAACTTGGAACGCTGTCTCCGATTAGTTTTCGACCATTTAAACGGATAACAAAGCAGGCGAACTGATAAAACGGACATAGAAATTTAGCGGTGACGGCGGACAAATCGCGGCAGTAAAACGTCCTCGTTTATATACATAAAGGAAAGAAAAGCGACAGGCTGGCCGCGTGTTATCGATCGAATAGTCCGACTTCTCCAACGACTGTTCAGTTCCAGTTTTCTTGAAACGGACTTTTTGGTCGCGGTGCATGGCGGATCGTAAAACGCGAGATACGCGATACGAGCTTGGAACGCGCTATATCGCGCGTGTACCTGCGCTAACGGCGACGATAGCGCGCAGAGACACTGCAACGGAAGAATGCAAGTGGCAAGTAGGTCAGCTGGATTCTCTGTTGCACGATCCGGCCTTTTATCTCCGCGAAATCGGCCGATTTCTTCGCGCGGAACGACCCGAGGGATTTTTCTCATCCGAGCAAATGTTAAACCTCGTTCGCTTCCTTGTTTCTGTGAAACCTAACCATGTGTTGGATCATTCGACGCTGGCTTTTAGTATGAAAGAGAATTTCGTGGGAGAATATTTCGGCTGTACCTGCTTACTTTCCCGAGAAGGATTTTTGGTATTCGCGCTCGTGAGAAAGTGGAGCGGGCCGAGTGCGAAATTTGTTAGATTTATTAGGAAGCTCCAGTTCATTAAGATTTCTCTTTAGTTTTCCTCTCGATGCACGAAATCTGAACACCGCCGTAGTCCGTTGCGAACCTTTGTTCAAGCACAGAAGAATATTATCACGCGAAGAACATAATCGGGCGACTGACGTACTAGTTCCACGATTCTGCAATTCATCTGTCAAAGTTGTGAAAACCAAGTAGCAGCTTTACATCAGCGATACTATATCGATCACCAATATCGATCACCGATTATATTTATCCCAAAGAATTTCGTCAAGCTCCAACTATTTCATACGTTAATCTGTATTTATAGAGAAGTATCTTTCTACGCTAATGCAAACAGCTTCGATATTCTATTGGGTTTGGCAACTAAGTGATTGCGGATTTTGTCATTAGGTGTTATCGACAAAATCCGCAATCACTTGGTTGCCAACCCAATATACAAACAGGTCCAACAAGCTTCAACTTTTCGGTTCCTAATTTTTATTTAAGAAAACTGCCGATGTGGAATAATGGCGTTACGAATACGTATCTGACTATCATAAAATGTTAAAATTCAAATCTGCAGAAGATCAAGACGATTGGTCTTTATTGACCAGGCTGATTGCATAAAAAGATAGTAATTGGAAATAACAGGACGATGGTATTATTACAGAAGAATAATATTAAAACAAAGTTGGAGACGATGAAGGATGATAGTCTTTAAGGATCGCCGATGCTTAGGTTCGAGGATCAAGGTTCCAATACACACGTGCACGTTGTATCGATTCGAGTGAAAACTTGCGACTCGATCCTTTTTATAAAATATCTCGGCGCAGTTTCTAAGTGCACGATGTTACACGAATTTAATTCGGCGATCGAATAACGCTTAATCGGCAGGAAATTATTCGACGAAAAATCGAAAAAAATGAGGCGTGTAGGCGTTTGAAGTGGTGGGGAGTCGATGGGGGCGATGACTTTTCCGCGTCAGCAGTAATCGGTCTCGCGTACGACGTAACGAAATAATCAGGGATCGATTGCCGTGCAAGCAATTAATTTCCGGTCCCCTCGTCGAACTCTCCGGTTTCTCGCGTACCGTTGCGGAATACCGACGAAAGGAAAGGAAAGAAAGGAAAAGAAACGCCGCGTGAACATGGACACGAAACGATATCGCGTGCGAGCAGCGTCACGTTCGGGCCGGAGATCCGATTAAAAAACCCTGTGACGATAAAAATTATCCGCGCGACGCGACGCCTCTTTTCGAACCTCGTCGATCGACCAGATTATTCTGTTTGGATTAACTCCAATGTTTTTATAAGCCGCGTACCGTTACTCATGCGCGTCACTGACGTAATAGTATCAATGATGTAGTTCCTGTGTTCAATCCTGTAAACGATTCAATTACAATCTTTATGTGATTGCCATATCGTGGATAATTATTTACCGAATGGAAATCTCGAAGGAAGTTTGGCAGAATTTTTATCAGAATTCCTGTGGCAGCTTGTATATTTTAAAATAGATTTATTACATGCGAGGGGAATAACATTATTAAGAATATCTTCGTGGAAATTCTGAACGACCTTCGTCATAATCGACGGAGAGAATTCGCGGTTGGTAGATCAATCTGATCGAATGAAAAAAAGAGTCACGTAATTGTGATTGACGTAGATCGTAGAAGCTCTAGAATCTTACAAGATTTACGTATCAAAGTCAAAAGGCTCAGAACGATTTTTATCATCATCCAAATAGAAGTTTTACATAAATTTACATTAAGAAGTTTACATAAAATCTTCACAATTTCGAGACCTATCTATCGAACGAAAGAACAGTCGCAACATCTACAGGATCCTCGTAAAATCTCACGACGATGTCACATCGTGGTTCACACACAAGTCTCGCAATCTCAAATCGATCTACGAGAACAGTCACACCAGTCTGCAAGATCTTCGCAAGATCTAACGTTTTCGTACCGTAATTTACACGAAAGTTCTCTAAATCCCAAACGAAAGGAGACTCCCAGCATCTACGAAATCTTCGCAAGCTCTCGCAGTGACCTCTGTCGTAAATTACACAGAAGCTTCCCAATTCGCAGATTGTTCGGTCAAACGAAAGGAACAATCGTCCTCGACCAAACACCGCGCACGGAACCGTCCAAGGAAACGTGATATCTGCGCCAAAATCGGCGCGGTGCCACGAGGGTGTCCTCGCGGCAAGAAATCGAAATTCTCCCACCCCAAAAAAGAAAAAAAAAAGGAGTAAGAAAAAGGAAAAGAGAAGCTTGGAAAGGGAGAAGAGGCGAGTGCACGGCGCTTTCTTTGCCTGGGACCAAGAGCCAGAACGACCTATTCGTCTCCTTATTGAGACGATCCGATGAGGACCGGCGATTGGAGGCGCTCGGGCCCTCGCGTGTTCCTCTTAAATATCCGAACAACTTTTTCCACCAAACGGCGGTCCGGGACAATTTACGACGAAAGCCGGTCAATCCGCGCTACATTTTGAATTTCAAATCGCAGCCACCGCACCGAGAGAACCGCCACACTTTTTCCCAACCGATCTGTTCGCGCTTGAAAACGGCGAATTCTGAAGACGCCCGCGTGAAAAGTGGGGGCGGTGTGCAGGCGAGCGCGCGCCTGCACCAGCCTCTCTCTAAATTTAAATTTACGATTTCTCCCGGCCGCCGCTTGTCTCCGCGGATGCTGCTTCTTCATTTCGCTTCGTGAATCCTCTTCTGATCTCTTCCCGAAAACGGACGGCCGTTCCAACGTCTCCGGAAATCGTAGCTCGTGTTTGAGAGAGGGAAACTTCCCGCTTCCTGTAATGGTAGATCCTTTAGGCGTGAACGGGTTCTTCGGTGTCGAAGACTACTTCCGTTGTTCGCGTTTCCTTGCCGGTTTAGGTTACTTGCCAGCGAATCGTGAAATTATGCATAAAAGTCGGGCGAATGGAATATTCTGCTGGGGTATAAAAACGTATCTTAATTCTTCGGTGTGGAAAGCTGCGTATTCGTCTCCGTTCCTCGCGCTTTCTTTGATATTTAAGTTATTGGACAGCAAATAGCGAATTGGGGCGTAAAAGTGGGTTATGCGGAGCATTGTCGTTTCGTTAGACCGCGAAGATGTATTTGACTAATAGATATTTTACAAATTATTTTAAATTACAAATTATGGTCGTAGACGAGTTTCTACGGTTTAAAAAAAGCTGGTTATTATACCATAAATACTTTTATTTCTTTAAGTTTCGCAAATGTTATAGAATATGGGTGGAAGAAGACAGAAATATTAAACAAGCCCTTGAAATTTTCTCTTGGTACTTGAATGTGGAAAACTGCGAATCAATGGAGTAGATTGGAAAAAGCATCAGATGAAACCTTGGTTCTTGACGAGTTGAGTACAATGAACTTGGTTTTTCTATGCCCGACATACCAAACTTCTTTAACTCGCTCGTCATTAACGAGATGTCTTTTCACGTATGGGAAAATAGATTTTATGGTAAATACTAGAGACAAAATGTCTCAATGATTTCCACTGGACGGCGATTCGTGAGGAATTTAGTGGAATAACGTTTCTTAATCGTCCGTGCAGAACGACGAGCCGCGTGGTCACATGTTCTTGATTTAATTTAATTTAAGTATACGCTCGGGCCAACAAATGACAGGCATTTAGAGGGGACAGTCGACGATGGGGCTCTACCGTTTTAACCGGTTTAACGTGAAAATAGCAAGGAGACAAAGCGTTACAACGCAATTTCTCATCGTTTCGACTTTATGCCTCGCCCAGAAGCAGAGACAATATCGTGTAACTCTTCTTTCTCGTCGTTCGTTTACTTGCATTTTCGTTGATAACATCGACGAAATATAAACCAGCTGAACGTTAACCTTTCCGGACACCCAGATGAAAGAATATTTTAACGCCGTTTATGTTAATTTTTGTATTATAAATTTTGTATTTTACGTCTTGAGTAACGATGACTAACTCGTTTTCAACACGTTTAAGTCTTTCCCAAGGGCATCTATTTGAATCGGTAAGTTACAGAGCAATATTTTACGAGTCCACTAACGTGTTACCTTAATTAACTGTTTATGAAAAAGATTTGGTTGTCGTGACTCGCTAACAAATGTCGAAAACAAATCAACTCGTCATTCGGATTGTCAATCGTGTGAACGTAATGATTCGTTTCAGTCCATAAATCACGTTCAATTTCTTTTAGCTATAAACTATATCCTACTGACACAAACAAAATCTAAAATCCATTCAAACGATATTGATTTATTTTTATTAATTTCGAATTCCATGAGTGTAAAAATGCTCTATCGGTTAACTCTACTGCTTACTGGTTAAGTCTACTGTTTAAACGGTTAAAAAACGTGTTGTTCTTATAGAACAGCATGTAATAGCCGTAAAAGGTATTAAGTATTAAGATAGTCTCATAGTCACGTTCGAGTAATCGAAGGAGAACAGGAGAAACTGTTAATCGATAATCGAGCGTTTCTTTCGAAGCGCGAAGGTGGAGGAAAACATTTCTCCCGGCCTCCTAAGCCGTTCTTAGTCGCTTTATCTGCGGCTGGTGGCGTTAATTGTTCGATACACAGCCACCCACGCACGGAAGTCGACTTCCTCGCGTAATCGCCAGGCGGAATTTAGTTTCTTGATTCGGTATTTATGCGCGGCACATTTTTCAGCGGAATTTCCTCGAGAGACCGGCCGCGATATAAATCCTCCGCGATAAAACGCTTGTTCCCGACAAATCCGCGAACGCGAATAAATTTCATTTATTTACGTTCTCTAAACCCGAGAATCGCTGTAATATTTCCTTTCCCTCCTGTCTTCGATTAAACGTTCCAGAAATAAGCACTTATCAGCAACAAGCTTTGTTTCATAATATAAAAATTGCGAAATTTACGAGTTTACGTTTGCAACCTGTTTGTATCGCGTGTAAAGATGTTAAGTGAATGTTTGTGGATTCTCTGTCTGTGATGTATAACGCTATCGAATAACGATTATGTTATGAAATTATGTTATAACGTACGTGGAATTGCACGACCACAGATGCAACGACAATATGAAAGCGATAATCAGGTGGACGTAGAAATTGACGAAAACGACGATGAGACGGATGTGACGGACGATAAACAAGAAAAGAAGTTAATCTGATTGTATCAAATTGACGAGAGAGTATCGTTGGATATATTCGGTTTATTTGTAATCCACGGAGGAAGCGGCTTATTTGTCGAATAAAGGAAATTAATTATTCATGTCGACTGCTTACCTTGAACATTGACATCGTTGTGACATTCGTGACCATTGTGTCAGCCTGATAATTCCTGCAATTCCCTATACATTTGCTATTCGTTCTCTGTTCAACGCGGTTGACGCTTAATTCGTCTAAATAGATCTATTAAACAAATTATGACGATTCGTTTTCAAGCACGCAATGTAGTTCTAATAAGCGTAAAATCATTAAAAAATTTCCAATTTTTATACAAATACGAGGCATAAGATAGGAACACGACAAAGTCTGAGGAGATGCACTTTTTCAAAAATGGATAATACCTGCTTTACCAAGCTATCGATACGATTTTGCTTTTTGTATCCCGCGTTCGATTCTTACGTAATAAAATATCCTGCGTTACGTTGGCTCTATGCTCATGGCACAAGAATAAAGAAGTTTTTTATCATTTTTCTTTTTTCCGTGAATATAGTCCTCCCTAGGGGAAAAATGATAAATTATTTCTCGGTATAGTCGCAAACACGGTACACCTCATTCCTTGTCACATTAATCACAAGATACAAAAATTGCGAATTATCTGACGTTTATGGTCATCCATATGAGGACTGCAAATTTTGATGTGTTTATAGTTGGACATATAAGAACTGGAAATTAAGGTGAACGTATTAAAAATCGAACACTTTTAAGCGTAAAAATTGTTTCCTTACTCGAGTGATTTAATTTCCAGTACCGCTATTTTCTACGACCTCGAAAATCGACTTTTCCACGATCGTGAATGTGCGACAAGACTCGACAAAAAAAAAAAAAGAAAAAAAAAGAAAAAAAGAAAAAATAACCAGCCGCGAGTGAACATGTAGCACTTAGTATTTTTAAACGTAACTCGGCAAAAAGATGTTTTGCGATTCACGACTCACAGATATGGGTCTCTTATCTCGCTCTCCTATCTAATAACTACGCAATTCTTTATGAAATCGAAACGAATAAATGTTTCAATGTAGGCTCGGAATCTTTCGCGACTGGCAAAAACGGTATGAAAAAATCGTGATTACAGGACAAAGTGGAACGCAATAATTCACGGTGTTGGCGGCTCGATCTGCTTCGCATCGTTTCCACGATTAAAACGTTATGCCAGCAGCCTCGTAACGTTACGTTGCAAAATGATGTTTATCGTAATGTAAAAATATTCCTTCGCGATATCCATTAAAAATAGGTCATTTAAACGGAAAGATCTATCTACGCTATATCACATGATCGAGATATGCATCGTCCCTCGTGGATCATACTGCTGCAGAATAAATTGTCCATCATTAAATTGGAATTATTTTATCGCCTTACGAATGAAACGTCAATGTTTAAGTGAAATTCTAGTTTCCCTGTTTCCCTAGTAGGGGTATTACGCGATGAACAATTGTTCCATTTGATACAAAATATGATACGTTTTTCGCATTAGGAACACTCCGTTAAAACGTCGCCAATTAAAAACCAATTGTCGATAACGAAAAATCTATTTTCCCTATAATTCGTTGAACGATCGATTCCTCGTTTCTTATCGCATTTGACCGTGTTATGGATGAAAAATGGATCGTGAAATTTGCCGGAAAATAAATAGATTTCCCTTGTAATTACTCTTAATATTATAATATTGGCAATTATCCTCGACACATGAAATAATTAATGAATAAACGATATATTGTTATCCATTATTCACTTATTATTCGTCGTGCTTTGAAATAGCTTGTCGATCTTCGAATTGGAAGCGTCCTTACGATATTATCGCTTAAAAAATGGAGGCGATACCAAAAGTGCTGGAGTCAGAGTTCGAGTAGGTGTAACGCGGATAGAGAACCGCAAGGGAACAGCTTTTTAATGTCGTGGCTTGCATGTAACTAGGCCGCGGTGTTCGGGTGTGGCCGTGTCGCGCATTGTTTCTGAAATTACGATATTGTAGTTATTAATATTTATATATCGGCGAGCGGAGGATCGTCGTGGGGCTGGCAGCGTCGACTTTCTAAAGTGGTCGAATGCCACCGTGGCGCGCGACGATGTACCTTGACCCGAACCCGAGTAAAATTATCGCTTTCGCGGCGAAAACGCCTCTCGGAAGTTGCACACTCTGACGTTTATTGATTGACCATCGCGTCTCCACCGTTTACGAATAAATGTAACGATCAATCCTGATCTCGTAGAACTGGGTGTTCCGTCTCTCCCGCGAGACTTTTCCCATCCAACGATCTCCACTCGCACAAGATATATAATGGCGAACAACGACTGCTCCACCCTCACGATATCGTTAACCCCGCTGCGATCCTCGAATTTTTACGGTGAAACCTTTCAGCCATATAAATATTATGCGTGTTGTACGAAATATTATTAATTATCGTTTTTTTCTTTTTAACTGAGGTTTAATATCGGATCAACTGCTTACGAGATTATTGATGACACCATAGAAGAAGGGGCGTTGTACTTTATATCGCGTTATTTCATCGAATAACCCGGTATAGTTGGTAAAACTTAACGAATGGTAGATCTTAAAATTTTGTTAGCTCTGTAGAGACAAGATCGTGAATTTTTGTTCATCTTTATATCTTTTCGTGAACATATGAAATGGAATTTAAATGAAAATTTGTTATATGTATTAAATATTACAATAAATATTCCACTCTGTATATTACGTGCATCGTGTGCAGATTTGCACTTTCGAATTTTCCATAAATCTATAAAAATCAGCAATGGACTAATGAGACCGGAGATATGATTATGATTATATATCATTTCATTATCTTGTATTATGATTGATATTTGAGACGAATTTGAAAATGTACGTAGTCGTAAAAAGATATTTCTTGACGTGGGAAAAATACAATTGGATCGAATGCTTCAAGGTTAAGGTGTACCAAAATTGAAAATTATTACATGAACAGAAACATTTGTGCTGGATGTTGAAATCCCTCGTGTAACTGCTTGGTTGTAGTTTGTCCGTCTTCGTCTAAATATACCGACCATTCTGCTCCAAAATTGTTCTCGACGAAATATGCTTCTCTTAAATCTCATACAATGAAGCACATATTTTGTTACGGTCTTACACATCAGCTATTACTGCTGATATTTTAAAATATTACGCCGGTTTGTCGTATTTTGTCATGCCACTACGAATCTACTGAAAATTGGCACACGAGGAACACGCGCTTTTCCTGAAGTAAACGTCGTGTCCTGTCAACGAGTAAACGTCAGTATTCTCTCATCCGAAAAAGAAAAAATACTTAGCAATCGTCTCTAAAATACAAAGAGCAGGGTAAAGTAGAATTATACCGAGCACGAAAACCAAATATTTAAAAACTATGTGAAATTTAATCATTTCCATTGAAACACAATAATCGTTAACAATAACTTATTCGATTCATTATTTTATCTGATGGGACCTTTTGCGAGAAAGGCGCTCTATCGCGCTATTGACTCTGCTATATCCTTTTGGTTATTTTCCAACCAATATTCCATATTTTGTAACATGAAAAAGTACAATGAATATCATGTTGCAGTAAAATACGAAAAAATTGCCACCTATATGCGCTGTTTCTCGTCTCAATTTTACGTTTAAACATTTTCTTAAAACAGTACAAGTCTTTTTCGTTGCTGAAACGAGAGCAAGATCGAAGTATGAA